>NW_014333091.1:264355-279090 GCF_000341935.2 Cephus cinctus | reverse complement strand
GGGATGAGATGAAACGAAGAATGACAATATCCGCTATCCGCTACCACTGCTCCTCCTTTACACTCTGCGTCTCCTCCGTCCAAAGTATTCCCGAAAATGTCTTTTTATATCTTATAAAAGACATTCTCAGGCTTAAAGGCTGAGATCTCACGCTTATCGCTGAATAATGAGATTTAGTAACTGAAACGAATGCACGAACGTACGTGCAATCAGACTGAATGCTTCTCCCTGAAACGTATCTTTGAACCCTGCGAGAAGAATCCGCGGTCAGGGGGCGAAGCTGGTAGCGCAGAAACGCAGAATGTATTCTAACGGAGTTTAATTTGCAGTAATGGCGCATCCTCGCACGAACGAAAGATTAAAAGCATCCCTCCAGCAGCCTCCTCACTCGGGCTGCCACCTAAATGGCCTGCCGTCCCTTTAGAAAGGAACTGATCCAGACGCCGTTTAGCGTTTTACCTTCCATACAGCATCCTGCGTCTGCCTGGCTGCTCGCTTGGCTGCCTCGTTGCCTCGTTGCCTCGTTCACATCACTGATGCCTGCACCATCATCATCAGCACCCTTAATACCACGTCGACTTGGGTCGAAGTTGGTCTCGCTGCTCGCCTGATTAAATGCGAAATTCCGCCGAGTTCTTTCGCGTCCGTCAGTTCTGCGAGGCGGGCGAGGGAAAGAGCTGCTTGCTGGTGAGGGAGGGTGCGGAGGGGGGAGGACACGACCTGAAGGAACGTAGTCTCGTAAGGGAAGGCGAAGGTGCCTAGTTGTCTGGAGCACCGAGGACGTGAACGTAGCTCCTAGCTACTATGTATTACCCACACTTTCCAGATATTGCCTTTCTCGTACGGGCGCCATTGCATGTACATTTGTTTAACGCTAATTGGAAAATGCTTCTACCTTTCGCCTCGAAACAACCTTGCTGGAATTAGAATTCAAGTGCTGCATATCCCATCTATTTCTTTTTCTTTCTCGTTTCAGTCCTTGTTACGCTTCTCCCCTTTCCTGCTTAATTCTTTGACCTCGCTTCAGGACGGACGGCACGAGATGGCCGAGGGTCAGCTCTGCGGATTCTGATCTTTTATTTCTTCTTCCTGTTTTTGTATTCCTCTTTCTGAATGCGTCCTGGGCGATAATTCCTTCGAAGAGATAGAGGAGAAACGGCGAGAGACTCGTTACGATGTTTCAGTTGATTCGATCTTAACTTACTCCGATCCCTTTTCTTCAGCAGCGTCGTGCTTCTTCTCGTTCTGACTTTCATGTTCTTCGATCTTCTCACACGTTCGCACCGAATTTCCTGTTTCCTGAGATGCAGCTTGTGTGGATTCTATTATGTGCTTCTGACGTGGGATGATTCATCGCCCTTGCGCCGTTTCCCTATTTGTCTCAATGCAAACTCATTCCTCGGCGCCTCGAGGGATGCCAATTCGAATTGCGAGATGCATCGCTGCTGAAAGTTATTTAGCCTCTATCTCTCTCTCTATCTCTCTCTCTATCTCTCTCTCTATCTCTCTCTCTATCTCTCTCTCTATCTCTCTCTCTATCTCTCTCTCTATCTCTCTCTCTATCTCTCTCTCTATCTCTCTCTCTATCTCTCTCTCTATCTCTCTCTCTATCTCTCTCTCTATCTCTCTCTCTCTCTCTCTCTCTTTCTCTCTCTCTCTTTCTCTCTCTCTCTCTCTCTCTCTCTCTCTCTCTCTCTCTCTCTCTCTATCTCTCAATAATTCCCTCGGCAGTCATTCTCAAGACGCGATTTCTAGCCCCGTAGCTTCGGTAGCGTCGGTACTTCTCAACTTATCTAGCTTTTCTATATCCAACTGACTAGCTGGCTGAATGCCTAGCTGCTTCATGGTTACCCGCTCATATACTGGCTACCCGTCAAAACAATGAAATATCGGCTTCTTATGATGCCGGGACGAAGTGTATAGATATAAATGAGCGTCGGTTGATTGCTTCGAGTAATAAATCAAGATGTTTTCGGTTCGGCAGGAAGTCGAGGGATGATTGTATACAGTATGGGGTGGGGAGAGAGGGGGCTGGAGCGACGCCTTCTACTTGGCGTCCCGTCAACCCCTGGAGGACGATTGACTTTGCCCGTTAGAATAAGCTTCCAGGACATCGACACTCATGGAAGCAAAGTCCCGAGGTTGCGAGAAGAATCTCTTTCTGTGGATGCTGGAAACTTAAGAGGAGCTCAGCAAAGCGTAGGGAGGACGTGGCGAGTTAGGAAGGGGTGGGGGGACGGGGATGAAGGAGGTCTGAGTAGAAGTGGAGTAGGGGGTGGTCCATTCGATTGGCGAGGACGACAAGCGCGGCTGGGCGATGGGATTTGAATAAATCGGGCCTCGACTCAGGGGATGGTGAAGCACCCCTTCGGAGCCATGAATCTTGGCCCGGCGTGGAAAGTCCCGCTGGTAGAGCCAGCCAGGCTGACAGGGGCGACAGGGGCGACAGGGGTGCAGGGAGGCACGGCGGATGCATTTCGAATCGGCATCGAGTCGATGCCAATTTGTTGGCGTTTGTCCTCTATTGGCGTTTGGGGCGGCTTCGTGTGCACGCGGACCGAGTCCATTTTATCGAATGATTTATTCAGGACATGATCATTAATGGAGGAACATTACTCTCTTGTCAGGAATCAATAGACTCTGGCTGGGGCAGGCAGCAGCGGCTGAGCAATCCAAGATTCTGTATCACTGCCATCGCTGTTATCGCTAGCACTTTTGATACCGTCGCTCTTGTCAATGTCGTCATCATCGTTATCATTATATATATGGGGACTTGTTTTACTACATAGGCGGAGTCGATTTTGATATCGCGCTCCATCGCTTCGCTAAATCATGGAAACAAAACCGAAACAAACCAAAATAAATTGCACGGGTAATGTATTCGGGCTGCAAGTGATTATTCGAAATCCGGCAGGTTCAGCCTGGCTGCGGTTTTCCGCAAACCGCACTCGGTATTCCCGATGTTGCACCGAATGCAACGAATGCAACGAATGCACCGAGCGCACCTGCCTCCCGCAGCAGCAGCAGCCAAAGGAAAGCAGTGCAGTTTTGCATTAGCCTTTTTTACCTTCTAACGAGCTCCAGTGACTTTTTAACTTTCCTCATCACAGATACCGGCATACTTGCCCGCGATTCCTTATCGAATGAGAGTTCAATCGGAATTTCTCGGGGTGGATAGTTGATACTGATTGGAGGTGGACGAGGATGATGAGGAACCTAAATGAATTCAATAGAAAAGCAGGAGATTTATGATTGCCAGGCCTAAGGCAACCGGGCTGCTACTGTAATGGGGAGGCGGTTGGCTTCTTGGGGGGCGAGACCTTGGGGTGATAGGGTTGGTTCTAAGGTTCGAAGGTAGGCGTAACACGGGTCTAATAGCTCGTTTGATCCGACACCCCATCCCATCTGATAACGTCCCTTGCCGTCCCTTTTCCACCGTATCCAGCCCGTTCCATTGTGGCTCTTGGTTCGCCCCCTTTAACCCCCAGGGCTGCTCCTAGTCTTCGTTTACCTTGGCTTGGGTTGACTTCGATTCGCCCCTTAGACACTACTCGTCTGTAACGAGAAACAGCGGCGAGGGTAGCAGGGCAGCGGTGCCTGTCCTGGCAAACGGGACTGGGAGGCTGAAACAAACCTCAGAGTGTCGTAGTTAACGACTCTGGGCTACCGATGCCTTCGACTTCTTCGCCTCTTTTGCCCCTTGTGCCCCTTTTACCTCCTTCGCCTCCTTCACCTCTTTCTCAAACCTTCGAGACCTCGGACTCCTTGAACGCCTCTGCTATTACGACCGAGGTTCGTTATACAGATTGTGGATTCGCCTTGTTTTATTTCTCCTTCAGGTTCCCTTTGCTTTCTCCTGGCAGAGGGAAATAAAGAAGACGAGGGTGAAGGTTGGAGGCTTGAAGGGTGGGTTCAGTCGCACAACGTTATTCTTGTTGGGTCCCCGACTCTCGAATTCAAAATTCTGCGTCTCGACTCTCTACGAAGTCAAAGATTAAATCTGCGTCGGTAATTCGCCGGAAGATCTTACAAATTCCCTAGAGAATAAATCCTGGACGCAGGGGGGCACTCGAAAAAGATCCATTTTTAGAAGCCGAGGGGTAGACTACTCCTAGTCCCATAAGAAGAGGGATGGACTCTTTTTTTTTTATTCGTGGCAATTTATTTCTTTCAGGCAGACAAATGTTGAAACGGGCCAGCGACTAATAATGTAAGCTTCGGATAAATGAATGGCTAAAGGTAAGACTTCTCGGCCGTGTGCGAGTATTCGAGGAGCGTGCTTTCTCTTCCTCTTCCACTCTCCATCACTCTCTCCCTCTCGAGGGGAGTGCGAAGTGGTCGCTGGGAGGGTGAACAACCCGGGGGACGAGGAATAAGAGGATGCTCCTTAAAAGTTCGAGAAGAGCTTCTTCGAGCAGGAGCCAGCAGAGTTGTTATCTAATTTTACTCTCAACGCTTCTTCGATTTATTCCCCAACTTTTCGACGCATTGCAATATGCTGCTAACGGAGGCTGGATACTCTCACTCTCTCTCTTTCATCTTTCTCTTTCATCCCTCCTCTTACTCGCTCCGACTCTTTCATTCTCTCTTGGACCAATTCCCTTCTCATCTCACACTTCCCATCTCCATCTTCTCAATCTTTGCGCAATAACTTTTCCAGATGCAGCACATGGGTCCAGACCCTCTCGCTGCGCCAATTCGTGTAGTCGATTATTTCGCGTGTACCGCAGTGAGATAAAAAAAGAGGAAAAAAACTTAGCAGCGGCCGTCGAGTGAAAATCGTTTCGCCCGAGCAACTTCGCGTTGTTGCGGCCACGCTAACCCAGTTCGTTATTTACACCCTGACAACGTAATGTGGCGTGAGGAAAAAGTGGTTGGAAAAGAGGGCGAGAAGAGGGTTGAAAAAAAAGAGGAGATCGGCCAAGCACGATCCTCGCAAGCAGAGAAGCACGGGAAGACGCGTGAGTAAAGCCTAGAGGGTTTGTGTCATGTTGTGTCGTGTCAGGCCATTGGCTACCACAAGAACCACCAGCGGAGCAGAAACTGCACGACTAGCGTGTCTGGCAGCCTGGCAGCCTGGCAGCCTGGCACTCTGGCAGTCTGGACTCTGGAGTATAGGCCACAGTGGCCTAGTTCGTGGCCCATCGAGTACACAGCAATAGCAACGGCAATAGCAACGGCAATAGCAACGACTCAGCCTTTAGTCGCTCCAGGGACACGACCAATCTACGCATCCTGGTCCCCCGTAGTATCTGCCTCGGTGGAAGAGGATGGCCAACTGGCTACTGGTGGTTACGACGGCAACAGTTCAGTTCAGCTTGAACGGGCCACTCCGTTCGGATAGGAACGAACGATGGGGGACAAATGTTTTCCAATCTGTCCTCTCGCATCCGCCACAAAGGAAGTGGTCGATGTGTTTGCGTGTTTCGCATCTGCCGGGATCATCGCCGGAAAATTACTGTCCGCATTACTTCACTCGACCACATCGTCCCGCTTACTCGCTGGGTCGTCCGTTCACTCTTCGGGACGTCGGGACGTCGGTACGTCGGTTTGCCCAGACACGCTTGTAAACTATTTTAATTACGCTCTCGGTAGTTCGTTTGCTTGGTGTTCCGGTTCGTCCTGGTCTTTTCTCGCTAACCCGAAATTGGTCAACTATTTCAACATTTTTCTACCCGTGTTGCGAGATCAGCTGTACTCAATTTCTACGCGCTTGGAACAAACGTCCCGTATGGGTTTGATTTTTTATTCCTAGCGAACACCTCCCAAATCGTATGCACCTTTGAATTCAATATTTGGAAAGTCATGAAAATTCAAGGAAGGACAGAGCTTTGTCTTTTTTCTTTTTTTCGCGTGCAACGAGAATGTCTATAACGACAAAGCCTACCGGATACATTTTCCTGTTCCTTTGGCGGTCACTCTCGCCGAACGCCTGTATGTCAGAAACATCCCTAATGACTGCACCCGTCCTCTGCGTGCGTCGCTCTACTACTCCAGTATTTCAGCACTCGAAACACTCAAACACTCCAGGATCATGTCACCAGACGGGTGGCGCTTCAGGTATGCTATTTGCATATTACTGCTCGACGCACAGGCAGCAGGCTATCGGAATACCAGCACGTCAAAGGGAGAAATGCGTTTCTCGTATTCCCTATATACAAATAAAAATGTCAATACCACAAGGGAGCGCCATTCCGAACGATCAGATGCTTCGGTTTCCTCTTGTCAACGCCGTTTCATCTCTGATACGTGCAACGTGCAACGTGCAACGTGCAACGTGCAATGGCAGAGTTGCAGTGGAGTCAAGATACGAAGAGTGAATAGAGGGTGAGGACGAGAGGGGTTAGTGAGTGGACCAATAGCATTAACTAGCAAGGGCACAGATAGATAGATATCAGGCCGGTAAACTCTCGGTCAGAGGGAGTGATCAATCCTTTCCAGGATTAATAAACTGAGCCATCTAATGGCGCGTCAGCCATGAAAAGTACCAATTCAAATGAAAGGAGCCTCGACGTCACCACGTTGGAAGCAACGTGCGGTACGTTTCAAAGGGTTGATACCCTCCGACCGGTCTTGTCTGGTATTTCTTTTATTTATAAATTTCTGATGTCATACGATGTCGTTCCGTCAATGACTCTGGACCAATTGAATCTTATATAGGAAGTATAGAGAGAAGCTGGAGCGACTAGACGACAGAGAAAAGAGATGGAGGAGATACGTAAGAGAAAAGATGGAGGACGAGAAGGGTGTATCCAACTATCCAGTAAGCTTCAGCTTACTTGAGCCGTCCCGCAGGGTCTCGCCAGTTCCGTGTTCCGTATCGATTTAAAACTTTAACTATCCTTATAATTACATATTGCAAAGTTGGGCCAAGCCGTCCCGTCCCGTCCCGTCCCGTTCCGTCCCGTTCCGTCCGGTTCCGTTGTGCCACCCTCCGTCAACTCGCTCCTTCTCCTATAAGGTCCTGCGCCCGCACCCCTCTTCGATCCTGGCTCACAGAGACGAACTTTCAAAGTTAAAAATTGTTTAAATTGTCGGTTAACTGTTAGCCGCCGGGGCTAATGAAACGTGGAGCCGCCGACCCTCTTTAGCCGCCCGGGAACTTTCCGACCTCCTTCTTTCGCTCTTTTCTCAGGTTCCCGTCACGTTGTGGTTGTCTCCGTACGTGTGCCTGCGTACTTGCGTTCGCTTCCGTTCGCGACTTTTCTATAGAAGCAGTCAGCGGCCTTCACTTCGGGCCCGTGAAAATTCCCGCTGAAACGACCAGAACGGAGCAAAAACATTTGCCTGAAATGAAACGTTCCGAGTTTTCTTCTCGCGCCGGCGACTGAAACGAATGAGCGGTTCGAACCGTTCTGACAGCTTTCGAGAAACGAAGACGAAAAGCAGGAGAACCCGCAAGTGGGAAACACCTATTCCTGCCGCTTCCCCTTTTCCCTTTTATCTCACTCGCCCAGTCGCCGCGTTTAACGGGTCCGATCGGAGGAAGAGAAACGATCCTGATAATTCATTGAAAAAAAAGAAAGTTATCACTGGAGAATCGGGCGTGATGGATGTCGGATGAATTGTACTAGAAGGACCCTCCCCTAATGACCTCCTTGATCGCTGGACCCTTTTTAAGATACTGGTGGAAGCAGCTACTTTAGAAGGTCTGCGCGCGGTGCCTGCCTCTTGCGTGATGTATACAAGATGATTTTTTTTATACAACTTTTTTTCCACCCGGTAGCGCGTAACGCGTCTCATCTTTAGATCTTCCGATCTTATGCGCCGATGCGGTATCAATACGGAGTACGGAGAGGATATCCTCTTTTTATTTATGCACTGTCACTCGAACGAATCTCTACTTGCGATTGAATTTATCCATGTGCGATATCCGTATCCCACGTAAATAATCTATGCTGCTAAGATCAGGTGAAAGATACAATATAAATTCTATACATAACGTGTGCATTTGTGACATTAACGGTAGGTCATTGACTGATCGGTGATCGGATATTCATCAGTAAGAATCACGTCAAATATTTTTACTCGGGATGGTATGGTTCAAGAAATCTTTTTCGCCTGTTCTCTCCTGTGTTATCATATGATATTCTAATTCTTTCGATATGGCTGCGGTAAAAGAGAGAACGAGAGAGAGAGGGAGAGAGAGAACGCTCTACGGTCTCCTGACAGAGCCAGGCTCACTGCTGCTGCGAGTAACTTAAACTCGGCGGAAAATTATAATTAAGCTCGCCCGAGCAACCAACTGAGAGAAAAGTTGTCCCAACTAGTGAAGGAAAATGCAAAAGACAGAGAGGGAGAGAGAGAGAGAGAGAGAGAGAGAGAGAGAGAGAGAGAGAGAGAGAGAGGGGGTTAGTAGCGAGGAATACAGGGTGAGGAGGGGTGATACTCTTTGGCGGGGGCAGGAGAATTCTTCGCTTGTGGGTTGAATTAGCGAGTAACTACTCCTTGACGAAGATGCTAGTTCCTTTATTCAAGACCCAAGGTTCCAGGAAGTCCCAGTGCCAAAAGAGGGATGCTGCATTATCTCCTTTATTTCTCCAAGTTTTACGACTTTCTATAGGAATCTCCTTTGGCCCATTAATTAGACCTTCGAAATTTAATATGTAGCACATGTTCGGGTCAGGTAGAATTTCTCCCCCTTTGATATATAAATCATTGAAATCCCCGACTTTTTAACCCTCTCGTAGAAACAGGAGAGAAAGAGTGGTGGGGGCGCGGCCGTGAAATATGACCCTAAAATTAACCGATTCCTTAATTACTCGTTCCGTTTTTCGACCCCGAGTCTCCGGCACAAGCTGGGGCCGAGTAACCCTCTCGTTTCGCACCCGAAACCACTCGGCTCCTCATTAAGCATTTCGCAGCGCGATGTAACCTCTTCCGTCTCTACAGTAAGGCCTCTCTCCCTCTCCCTCCCTCTCGCTCTCCAAGGGCACGCACCCTCTCTGTTGGGAAATCGCAGTTCGATCACAGGGGGCTTCCGACGGATATAGTCAATGATGACGCATCTGCCATTGCTCTCTCGATCCCATCAAGTGTTTAGTCTGGCGCTACTGGTTGTTGTGATAGTCGATCGGTGCTTCTGGTTCCGCTGATGCTGCTGCTGATGCACGGAGGTAAACCAGGATCGAGGATCCTGGAAACCGACACGTTCGGTCCAGTTGCTCCTGGCTATGGTCGGAGTGCCGGATCCGTGACTGAAGGGGATGAAGGGGCGCGGAGGTAAAGGAGGGGACGCCGCGTAGGTACGTGTTCAGGATTAGGACGATCAATGCGGTAAGCCTTGTTTGTTCTGGGCTGGACCCTCACCGGATCTTGCTACTCCATTCCAGCTCACTGAATCCGCGGATGTCCAGATCCTTTGCACAAGGATTTACTTGGCTGCCCGTGCACCTGCATTTCCTAATCCGACCTTAACTTGCTTCCAAAGCAAAGATAATACTCAAAATGTAAGACCCTGTAAAAATTGGCGATACTTTTGCTTCCGTTCTCCCGAAGAAGTCCCCGTATTGACTATACGACCACGATCGTCATCTACTTCAAGAACCATGTCCTCGTAGCTGGTCACCCGTTTTTCGAGTCCCTGGTCCCGGCACTCGCCTCCAGGTACCTGCTACCCGGACGAGCGAAGTCGTTACGCTACTTTTATTTTCGTATCGTCGACTTTTATAGGTAAAGTTCCGCGGTGGGACTTGGAATCGGTAGTAGCCATGCCGGCAGTGGCGCACACAGCGAAGCGTTTACGGGAAATTGCACTTTGCAAAGAAGACCAGCATCGCTTGCTCGGCCATCCCCCCAGTGGTAGCCTACTTCTGTCCCGACCTCCATTCCCTGTCTCCGTATAGCTGGAGTAGGTATCCTTACAGGAGCGCACAGTGTGCACCAGAGGAAGGCAGGCTGGGTCTTGGCCTGTGTGCCTTGGGTGTACGTGCCCGTGGGTGCTCATACGTGCGCTACGAGAGGGCGAATGCCTGCGGGGGGTCTATGGGGCGCTTCAAGGAGCTCGCTGGGATAGTGGGGTCAGAGGGAATAGCAGAAGACCCCCAGAGGTCGGTTTACGCTTTACAAAGAGGTCCGCGGGCATAAAGATAGCCCACTCATCCGCGAACCGACTCCACTTTTATACATGTGTAGATACTAACCTACGTTGCAAGCCACCTAGCTGTACCTAGTGCACTCAATCGAGGTATCTCGAGAAATGAAGCGGATCTCTGGGGAACCTCGTCTTCGGGATCCTCGAGGAGGGAGGAAGCGACAGGGAGGCACCCTTTCGGAAAAGCGAAACGGAGGTTAAATCATGGAAGCGTCCAATGGTCCGGAAGACGAAGGGGCCCTCCTTCCCACCACCTCCACTCGACCCTACTTATTTCAATAGCTTTTTCTTGCTTCGTTTGAATAAGCTCGTGTCTGACGCACCCTTTTCGCCGTTTGCCTCTTCGCGATTTAGCCCGACTCTTCACAGAACGACATTCACACGAGACTCTTCTCTGCTTCTTCGCGTGCTTCCTCTTCTGCATTTTCTCTCTCTCTCTCTCTCTCTCTCTCTCTCTCTCTCTCTCTCTCTCTCTTTCTCCACAGTGCTCGTGCAGTAGTGCAAGCTTTGCATCGACGCAATGAATTATACCGCCTCTACGATGCAGGCTGACTTCTTTCCCGGATGCTCACGTATTATAATATAATGCTGGTATATAATATCTGAAAGCACGTAAGCGAAAATCTGATGCAGGCTCGCAGTAGATCACCGTCACTGACACACTTCTTCCAGCAGCGGCACCAGGAGCACCGGGGCACAGCATCCTTTCATGTGCCACCCCTATCGTAGAGAGGGTTCCGTTTCTGCTCTAGAACTCGCACGTTCGAGGGGTAGCCTCTACTTTCCTCGATATCTCAGAATTTTTGTCGTTCGCGCAGGGGGGTGTTGGTAGCGATGGGAACTCGGCTGAAAATTCCCGAAGTCTGGCTCTGAAGTATTTATGAAGGCAGGGCCAGCCCCCATTTCTCTAGTTAATTCGGGTCTCGCTAGATCCGAGTGCTTTTCGCAAAAAATGCCTTGGCTTGCCATTTTTATTTTTATTTTTTGTTTTTCCTTGTATTCCAACACCACCATTATCAGTATGGTGCTCCTGGAGCTCTCCGTGGTATATTCATATACATATACACGTAACTATGTTGGCACTCGCGTCTAATCTTTATCCGATATCTCGATCTACATTGTGGTGAAACGTGCAGCGGTGCAAGCGCCGCGATGCCTAGCAGCCGCGTCGCGACGAAGAAAGGGCTTGCGGTTGGGTGGGGGCTCCCGTGAGAGCTGCAGAGAGCAAAAACGAGAACTGTCGGTAATGCACGCCAACACGCCACTCCTCGCGGCTCACGGAACCAAATCGCAACCAACGAAACTTTTTAAAGGTAAAACGAATTCTTCTTCTCCGTTTGGGCCTGAAGATCATCTCGAGAGTCTTGATCCTCGTGATGTCAGCAATCAGGCTGTCGTGCTGGATGAAACGTCGGTGATCTTGCAAGAGAGCCTGCACTTAGTTGGATCATGCCGGCTCACGAGAAAAACTAGGAGACATCCGAGAGAGGAGAGATTGAATGCTGGAGAGGATGAATCAAGAGGAAAAAGGAGAAAGAGAGAGTGGAGTGGAGGTCATAAGAGAGATTCAGGGGATGTCCGAAGCGCATTTCCGGTTAGTTGCTGAAGAGTCGAAAGGACGAGAGACATCCGGTGGCTCATCTTTCAAATGGACCGAGTTGGCTGGTTCCTCTCGATATTTTGTTTCGTGTTTCTCAGGACTCCGTGTATTGTATATGTCCACTTCTACGTATAGATTGTCTATGTCTATACTCGTGGATGCTGTATGTATATACGTAATGTATATAGTAGGTACTAAATGTGTCCATAGTCATGTATGTTAGATACACGGATTCCGGGAAGCGAGATGAGTAGCCAAGTAGTACGAAGGAATATGAGAGGACAGAGGAGCCAGAAGCACTGCTGTAAAACAGAGCATTATTATCCTTCTACTCCATTACCCGGGACACTAGGAGGCCAGGCGGGGGAGTTTGGGAGTCCTGGAGTTCTCGACTCCTGGAAGCTGGGAGGCTGAGCAAAAACCAAAAACCCGGGCAACTACGGGCAAGGGCCATTGACTCCGACACTAGCGCTTTCTAGCCCGACGTGATTTATCTTTGAATTCCTAGTTTTCCTCTTCCATCGCGTGCGGATGCTTCAATCTCCAAGAACCTCCCCGCGGTCTTGCCACTTCCCCCTCACTCCTCTCTGTCCTTCATTCTCATTAACTCTATTTGTACCGACTGATCTATTCCAACTTGTCACATTTTTAAATATTTCTTCATATTTTTCTCCAGTCGCTCCACACAGTTCGCGTGAGATTCATTTGAAATGCCGATAGGGTCAATAGGTCATTGATCTCTTTACTGATTGGCAATTCGCATTGCTTGGTAAAGTAATTATAAGGCCAATAAGGAAATAGTGGGGTAGAGAGAGAGAGAGAGAGAGAGAGAGAGAGGGGTGACGTGGAGAGAAGAGAAGAGCAATGGTGAGTGAGCTGAGATGGGTTGAACTTGCGTTGGGATCCTGACTGGCAATTGATGTAATTGAATTAAAACTAGACTGATTAAGAAACCCTTAATTACACGGTCTAATAAGATACAACGCCTCGACTGGGCGCCGCAAGCTATTCGAACTCCCTGGCTAACTTTCCAAAGTGACGGCTGAGCTCAAGTCTTCGACATGGATCCTTGCATAGTTGCAACTTGCATAGTTGCAAAGTAGTAGCTCACTTGGTTGCATCACTCGGATGCTGTAGTCTTGTTTAAACGAGCCTTTTAACATTGAGAGCGCTTGTACGCTAGAGATATGAAAAATATTCCACGCTCGTTCCTTCGGCACATCTATACATATAATACCACCCTCGAATCTAAACATATTTAAGCGCAGAGAGAGAAATATCGTGGCGCAGCAGGGTGAAGAGTCAGGAGGGGCGAAGGGGCACGCTGGAGGATTCTGGCCTTTTTATATACCAACTTGCGAGCTTATGAACATAGCAGCATAGCAGCATAGCATATGAATAAAGTGGCCAACTTTTTGCTACATAAATCATCGTGTAATGTTCTCGCCATTTGAAAATACGCGGCACTCGCGCCGCTCCCTTGTAGTTCCTTGTGCACGCAGGAGGGAAAACCGTGGAGGCAGTTTACGCGCTTACGCGAGACCCACTCGCGTAAGTGTAGACGAATGCTAAGCTAGCGTGAAATTTCATTCGAGTTCCTCACCTCCATTCATACCGATTCACCCCAATTCAATCCCCCCATTCCTTCCCATTCCTTCCCATTCCTTCCCATTCAGCGGCGTTCACCTGCATTCGTTTCTTCCATACGTCTCCTAAATCCTTTATCCAATTCATTTTCCTATTCTTATTCAATCGACCTTCCTTATACTTGCGTCCCTTTTCTTTCTTTTAGTTACATCCTCGTCCATCAGGGATGCTGAGCTGCATCTTCCCGAATGCCATTCCGCCAAGTCGATTGCACTTTTCATAAATTTCCCAGGGACTCTCCCCTCGTGACTTTAAAGCGTTTTAAGCCAAGGATTTTATTCTCGAGGCCTAATCAAGAAGAGTAAACCCGAAGTGACGTGGAGAGAGAGTTGCCGAGAGGGTGGGAGGCAGAACCTTTTGCAGATACGAATCAATGCATTACTCCGAGTTGGAGCAGGGATCCTGGCGAACGGAAGCAAGACAGACGAAGAATAAAGGAGTGACTACAAGAGAGAAAGAGGAACTCGGAAGAGTAGACTTGTAGGTACAACGTTGGTATGGTACCTTGGGCAGGGGTAGTTAGCCAATAGCGTTGCAGAGCTACATCGGATGAATATCAATGAGAGATACCCCCCTGGCATTTTACAATTTTCTCGCGTGTGAGTCCTGCGATCGCTTGTTTACGCAGGGGCTTGATTGAAAACGCTGTTTCTCGTTGCGCAATCCGGTTAAGCTTTTCACAAAAAGAGGAGTCGAACTCGTTATGTCGAGCGATGCATTGCAAAAGGTCATTTCTGGACTAGTTACCATTCAGCCTTTAGGATAATACTCGAATGACAGTAGTCGACAGAGACAATCCGAAATGCTTGTGTAATTTTCAGTCCTAATTGGTCCAGAGCGAGACACGTGACAATGACGTATCGCTAACAAGGGAATACACGTAGTGCCAATGGTAGAATATTTTATTTTAACGAAATCCATTTTTTTTTTTTTTTACGGAAAAGTGATACTACGAATACAAAAGGACGAGAGTCGGGGTTGAAATAATTTGAGTGTAAAAGAGATGACGAGAGTGGGGTAGAGGGAGTGAGTGAGTGCGAGAACGAGAGGAAATTGAGGCTGAAGTGAGGGAGAGACACGCTAAAAGATAATCAATACAGCCTCCGGTGAAGCAGGCTACCCTAGAGATACGGCTTATGTCCACATGCTCCTGTTAGGATATCTTTGTCTCGATAAAGAATCCTTTGTCTCTGTTTATTTCTTACGGATTCCGCTCTCTCCGCTACATCGGGGTATCTTCGCAGCATCCCTCTCTGAACTTGGGTTAAAAAGATTTTCATTCCTATTAGCGTTTACTCCTTCAGCTTCTGGCGTTCCTCTGATGTGCGGATGATGATTCTTTCTTGGTAACGTCTGCGGATTCCTCTGGAGGTTTCGGAACTCCTGAAGAAGATG
>NW_014333091.1:251677-264093 GCF_000341935.2 Cephus cinctus | reverse complement strand
CCCCATACGTGAAAATCCAATCGTGCCCAGGATCATCCGTGAATCGTAAGAACGTCTGGGACGACGCGCTGTGTGAAAACCCATGACTACCCCCTTGCCAATGGGATCCAGAGGGTTGAAAGAAATGCGTAATGTGCCAAGGGGGTGCTGTCTCACGGCGAGCTCGCCTCGTGGACTAAAACTGCGAATAAAATTCTTGTCGACCAATGTCTCCCTCGGGATATCATAGGGACATGCATGGGAAACCACGGAATTTCGTACGAGTTGAGCTTGCACTTAAAAAAAAGCGTATAAAGATAATACCGTTAACTTTTATGGTGACCTTTTATACGGTCAGTCAAGAAATTCCTAGGAGATGCTGGAAGGCGCCAAAACGAAATAAAAACGAATAGGTAAATCTAGGTAAATCGAGTAAAGTAGCGGAGGAGATGAAATGGTAAAATCTGAGGATGTAGTCAGGGTGCTGGAGTAAAATAAGATAGATCGAGAGTGGTTCCTTAGAGAAGGCTCGAACCCTCCTAAAGCTTATCTCTGCATTTGCCAGTTTCTCGTAGGGCGAATCGCCGGGAGCCTACGATCCCTTATACGAATCCACATATAGTTTTCATGTCATATATCGGCTTGGGGTTCCTAAACTAAATCAAAGAATTTCGCGGATTTGCGATCCCCGGCCTCTTTCTATTTCCATCGGAAAATGTTGGAATTCTCCATACGTTAAAACGTTGTAAGAATTTTTTTTTCAAGCTAAACATATGGAGTTCTAATTTTTGTTTATCTCTAAAGAAAAATTGCTAAGAATTTCTAAATTATCTCTAACGTCGATTGGCATGATTTCTACGGTTACCAATACGCTCCCATATTCCAGGCCCGGTTATAATACTCGTTCCGGGGGGTTGCTGCTATAAATAGCAGGACACCGGCGACAGGGTGCAGCGCAAGAGAGAACTCTAGCGAGTTGGCACACAATGGCCCCGCGAAAGTCATCCCCGCTGGGCCGGAAGTAGACGGGCGGCCATCTTGCCAACCGGACGTGCATCCTAAATGTCTTGAGAGATTTGTATATGACGCGGGCAGCTCTCTCTCTCTCTCTCTCTCTCTCTCTCTCTCTCTCTCTCTCTCTCACCTAGGGAAGCTCCCCAGCCTGCTAGCAACACAACGTTATTCCAGTTTCTAGGAGTCGCACCATTATCGTCGAGTTTTAACTTGCGATTCGCCAGCTGCAAAGCGGCGCTCATCAGTAGAGCGCGAAATGCGGAATGCGGAACGGCTTCATTCAAGATCCTATACTATTATAATACTGTGTACTATATACGTGTGGCGATGCTCTATCTCAATTCTCAAGGTACGCGCGCATAAAACAGTCAAGAGGCTGGGGACTTGCATAATGTAACCTGCATAGAGTGCAGCACATATAGCCCCTAGGGTGAAGCTTGTAGATGCAGTATGCAATGTGCTGCACCCTGCAGGCTGCACTGAAGTCCCCCCCCCACTACTCTCCGCCACCTCATCTTCCTACTCTGCGTTACTGTCTTACGCCTCTTTATCCTCTTGATCCTTATACCTACCTACAACGTCACCACCAGCGCTACACCCAACCCATAACAGTCGCGGGGGACGCAGAGGGGCGAGGGGCTGAGGGCTGCTGCTTGCCTTTCTTTACGGGGCGTCCTCAACCGCACGGCATAACTTTATCAAATTTCATCAACACTCTCGGGGGCTCCTTGTTACTTCCCACAGAAACCTGAGGGACTTTGGATCATTTATGGGACGGCGTCGGCTGTATTTACGCTCCGCGTGGCTATTGGCTGTTACGGGGCGATTAAATCATTCAGGATATTTGGTGCGGGGATTGGGGCCAGAAGGGGAGGGATAAGGAGTGGACGAGGGAGATTTATCGGGTTTCGTATTAATCGCGCGAGTGCTCGTACGTTAAGCTCTTCTTTTTGTCTCGATGCTAGTCTAGTCGTTTTTGTCAATTAGAATATCGAGGATTTATTGCTGTGGCTTTTGGCAGTACTGGCTTCGCGTCTTGAGTCAAAAAGCTCCCTCAGGCCTCAGGAAGATCACTACCGCCTAGTACAAGTGGTATCACGAACCTCGGCACCGGGACGATAAAGTTTTTGCTTAAAAAGTCCCTTCCGTTTAAGATATTCCAGTCTGGTCTAGTCGGGGTTGGCTAAAGCACCGAGGGAGCCCACTCCGCTGATATCCCTCGGGACGCGAGGCTCTACGTTTCTCTATGCCCTACACCCTTATCTCCCTAACCAACCTCCCTCCGTACCGCCAGCCTTGCGCACACGTACAGGCACACTGTAGACAGCGCGGCAGCCTTAACCTGCGTCGTGCCGCCACTCCTTTGTCTTTGCCGAAGAGCCCGGAAGGCGCGACCTCGAGGGTCTAAGGCCGCAAGCTACCCTTATTAAGGATCCTGAGATCATCCCTGAAGTATACTGACGTTTCCAGGATGTGGGATGTGAAGCTCAGAAGATGCAAAGAGGTGCAGTTGGGGAGGGCTGGCTGGCTTGGATCTACGGAAGGGTGAGAATCACCTTGGCCAGAGTGTAGCTAGTTAAAGAAGGGTGTTTGTTCCCGCACGGCGACACGGCAACATAGGCTATCTGGAAGTTCGATGTTTGCACAGCTTGATTCATACCCCCTGTATCCCGGTGGTCTCATCCGCATGTATCTGCCTGCTCCCGGCGCGGCGCAGGCCAATGCTCGACCGTTTTACCTAGCTACCCCTGTCTGGGCACACACGTGGAGGATTGTCGAGGAGGAGGGAGGAGGGAGGAGTGCCGTTCACCGGGCTGAATTTGTGGAGGGTTTATTCGGGAGCCCCGCGGGATTCGCAAGAACAATATTCGTATAACGTAAGTCTAAAATACTTGGAGCTGCGTGAACCACCCTTGCTGGATCCTTCTTTATTGACCAATAAACATCCCCTAATTTTTTCCTCGGCGCGCAGCGCGACATTAAAAACTTGAACAATATCCTTAATTGTCGGGGAAAAAGTTCGCAGAGGCACGGAGGCGAATCGAGGCGTACGAAGGCGGACTGTGCCGAGGACGATTTTCTTTAAAAGCTCGAGTCAACTCGCGACCAAGGGGGCCCCGTGCAAGCTTAATTCGAGATAATTAAGGAGTGCCAATTATAAGTTGACAATCTGTCGGGGCAGCCCTGCCTCGCCGTCATGCCGCCCGTCGCTGAAGATCTTGGATTGTCGAGAGGGGGTGGTCCTTCCTCTTCCATCTCTCCTTATCCTTTTCACTTTTAGTTTCATGTAATATCTTCCAACCACCCTCCCTTCCTCCCCTCTCACTTGGTCTCTTCTTGTTTTCGCCCTTCTGCCAAGGCAGCAGCCTGTCGCACCCTGTTTACACGGCTTCGAAATCGTTCCCTCTGAAACATTAATTAGACCGTTCACAATTGTACCTTGTATTCGATAAGATTGGCCAAAAAGTACAGTTTCGAAGTACTGCGGAAAGTGTAGGAGCACGAGGGGGTGGAACGAGTTCAATGATTAGCCGAGTCTCAAGCGTTTTCTCATGGTCCTCGCGAGATGCCATCTGGGACATTACCGAGAACATCCTCAGAAGATCGATCTTCCGCGAGTTTAGGTACCAAAAGAGGAAGCGTATGGTGGTTCGTACCTGTACCAGAATAACGTTAAGACCCACCCTAGTGCCATCAGGGTTCCTCAAGAGGATTTTCCACAAAGTGGCTTGCTTGGCAGGTTTCTTCGAAATTCCAAGCGTACGCAAACCAGCAACCAAGTGGGTAATAAGGAAATTTGAAAATGGCCCACGGTTCCATTTGTCATTGTCATCCTGACCTGAAATGGCAGCAACCGGAGTACCGGAATACCGTCACCTTCTCTTTGGATGCTTTTAACAATATTGTAACCCACGCTTACCCCCTTGACTCACTTCGTCTACCTCCTCCCTCATCCGTACCCCGTCTAACGTAAGTCCTTAAAGAGGTAAAAGACTTTGAATTTGAAAGTCTTCGCTTCCAGTCCAGGCAACTAGCGCAACTAGGCTGCTGCGTGATTGACCTCCATAACCTCGAGCCGTCGTAGGTTGAAAATCAGCAATTGCTCCTATTCCAATTCAGCAAGCTCAACTCCTTATTCTTGTCCCGTAGCAACCGAACTGAGGGGTAACAAAGTTTCTCCAGGAAATACCTCTACGTCCCTGCATCCCGAATGCATCTCAGCTTCCTGAAATTGCTGGTTGCGCATTGCCCAGGAGAATTCAGGAACGAGAGAAAAGTCTCAACCTCCTGCCTCCAATTTCCCTGAGAGGCGCATCCGAATCTTGGACACGAGCAAGGCGAGTTTAAAAGTAGCGATATATGCTAAAAGATTTACACCTGAGCGACGAACCGGATTCTCTATAAATTTCACAATAACTATGCCTACACGGTATATCTATATACTTCGTAGTATAGTAGCATAGATATAGCCAGAATCTATTCTCGAGTCTCGTTGCTTTCATATTTTCCTTCAAAGACATCCGTTCAGCATTCTACACCTGCGGCTGCATCTGAACTCGTGGCAGCAATCGCAGTAATGACGTCAGCAACTCGAAATCCCATATCACTCATCGAAATTATCACTCCGGAAAATTCGTCGATTTCAATTCAAATGGTGTCTGCATATATATATTTATACATTGTATAGAGTATAGTAGAAGCATACATAGATCAACTATTATTGTGGAATCGTTCTGGGATTATTCCTCTGTGCGATTATATCGCTCTATACGATAATCAGTCCAGATGCATCAAGAGATGCGCTTACGCGGCCAGAATCGCTCGAATGGAAACTCCTTCCACCTTTTCGCCCTCTCTGGGGAAGTTGCTACTCAAAGCCTGATACATCCCAAGTCGTGGAGGCTGCAATCCCGGTTCAGGTGAAATCGATGGCTCATGAGAACAAGTAAAAGAGAGAGAGAGAGAGAGAGCAAGAGAGAGAGAGAGAGAGAGAGAGAGAGAGAGAGAGAGAGAGAGAGAGAGAGAGAGAGAGAGAGAGAAGGGTGGGGGGATAGGGAAAAAAAAGAGAAACGGAAGAAGATGCAGCATCCCTGAAGAGAATCGGATTTACGGTTTACAGAGAACGCGATGAGATATCCACTTTGTCAATTTGAATCCGACTGCAGCCAGCTTGGTATATTTGTGTCGAGGAATAATTAATAGCGTGTCTGTCGTTCTCAACTGGAAAAAAGTATATTTGTAGCTTGTATTCAAAGGGACTTTCGCGTCCCCGGAATTCCAGTGCTATTTTCTGTATTGGCATACGCACGTATTTACATTCCAAAAATAAAATTTAACTTTGAAAATTTTAATCTACGGAATGCCCATTGTTACGTGGACCAACTGTATCTGTACAGAAGATTTTTTTTTTTTGTTACAGGTAAACCGACCAATATCCCAAATCCAGAAGTGGTTGTTCCTGTAGAACAAATTTTCAGAATCCAACAATTTTTAAATATTTTCAAATTCGCATCTCCACACGTACGTAACATCCGGACAACAATGGCATGGAGCACTTTGTATATCATAAAGAGAATGACTCGTGTAGTTACACAGGAGTAATACGAAGTATGATGCCAGTGAAAATATCATAGTTGACCTTTACTCGTGTGGACTAATCTTTCGCTCCGTAGCATCCGCGGAAAGCATTATGGCAACTCCTAATATGGGTATTAGATGGAAGTTTTATTACGAAGCTAGTGAATGCCGAGTGTAATCCATGAATTATCCTCGGTAGTCCATTTCTCCTTTGAAAGTTTGACCCAGTGCCGGGACTCTGGGGAATTTAATGCATCGCGACGATAGCCAACGACAGACCTTTGTACTCCGTGCCTGGATATCCATTTCGAATAATTCGGATTCCATGTGTGAGGGAAACGCGAATTCCCTTTCCTGAAATATACCTACACGGAGCTGTACACGCATAGCTGTGCAGAGAGAGAGAGAGAGAGAGAGAGAAACAAAATAACAAAATGGTATAGAAAAATATAAAAGTAGATAGAAAACATGAAATATCCTGTAACATATTGTTGGGATGAAGTCGATTACGATTTTTTAACTCCACTTTTATTATTTTTCAGAATTTTTAGTCCCTGTTGCGAATCATATTGTAATAAATAATCGGATTGGCTCCCGCAGCGGATGGTCATAGGGACTTTATTTATGAACCGGGTACTTTCTCTCTCTCTCTCTCTCTCTGTCTCTCTCTACCCCTTCTCAACCAATCTCCCATCTCCTGTCGTATCCCCGGGCCTTCCAAAAGCATAACCAAATTGTAAAATATGTCACCGGTCGCGTATCGCGCATTGCCTATTGCGTATCGCATATTTCCCATGCACATCGCTCCCGGCAGAGCCAAAAATAATTTCTGTTATTCCCTTTTCCACCCTTTCCCCGCGATCGTCCGGAAAAAATGACCACGATATTTCAGCGGCTCTGTCAAAATACCGCAGAGATACTCGATCATCTCTTTGAATGATTTCACACACAAACCATAAAGAATTACAAGTGAAAATTGTCAGTAATCCGAAAATATAAAAATCCCATAATACGAGTACGCAGCCACATGGGTTTTTCTATTGAGCCGAATCGTTAGAAAAAAAATTACATTATTGTTCCAATAGTCGTCCATTCTCTCGTTCTCTCATCCTCTTATTACTCTTTTTCTGTATTCTCCCATTTTCGTGCGCGAGTTGCGTTCGATGACTATTTTAACGAGTAGCCCTTTTATAGGGGTGTAAAGTCTAACTGGCGAGGATGGCATGTCTTTAGCCAGGATAGGCGTAGCCGCGCATAAACCTAACGTAAGGGGTAGTTGCTGGAATATCTGCTACGTGCTAACTCGTAGGTCGTAGGTCGTGGGTCGCAGGTCGTAAGACCAGCGTACTGGCTTCTGCAAATGTCAGTACACTTTAAGGCCTCTTGGTGACCTCAGGGTGACAAGTCGTTGACATGACGGGTGATAACGGAGCGTGACCATGCATTTCTGATAAGGTGGATCCTAAAGATTGAATGGGAAAGGGCAAGGGACATTAACGGGAACAGGGGTTGTTATTCCACCTGTCACCTTTTCCCGCGTTCGAATGGCGATCAATTTTCCCTATTGAATTTCACCCCTCAGGACTCGTAGCTCTTCGATAGGAATCATTTAATGAGAATCGTTGATTATTTCATTCAAGCAATCTGGATGATCTTGTCGCTCCTGTTCTTCGCTAATCGTCGTGTAATCTCGAGATAATCGGTACAGGGGCGAACAGACGATCAAAAGAGAATGAGAACACGTGCTATCGTGGTTACGCGAAACCTTCATTATGCCATCTTAATTGGGCTTTGCTTATGTATTTTATACGCTAGGAGTTGCCATGCTAACCGGTTATTAAGCTCCGCTTAGAGGCGAGCGATTATCTTTACTTGGAAAATAATTGCAAACTAATTTGCCTCCCTGGCTGCGAAACCATTTAGACCCTGGGGCTTCGGCCTGGAAAAATAACTCACAATGAACGACTGGGACTGCAAAGAGTAAAATGATCCTGACCGCCTTAATGCTCTCTATTTACGTAACTATACTGGCGTGCATATAGATATAATCATCTGACGTTGCGGCACACGTATCTATACTATAGGAGCAGTGCACTTCCTACTTGCGAGAGAGGGTGGATGCTGGAGTGCATACAAGTGCAGTGGATTACGAGGACGTGCAGAGTTCCAGGCGATAAACGTGAATCGAGACGCTCAGACGGTCTACCTGGAGCTAGTGGCGTCGCGACGCTTCCCAGGATGTATTCCGCGTCGTACGCTCCTCCCGTGCGGCGATTATACTTCGAAGTCGGTTATAAAGGTCGTTTCTCGAATGTCGCCGAACGGAGAATATCTTTATCTTTACGAGGCCTTAATGTTTTTAATTTCATGGGGGATTATCATAAACGGAACGAGTCGACGCAGGGGCACTTTGTTGACGTTCGACCGTAAAACCCAGCCCTCGTGCATAGCTGCGCGCACTTCCAAGAGTTACCGCCAGGAGGATTCCAGCTCCCATTAAATATTAACCGTCAAATGTTAAGCGTCACGAGATGCCCCGCGCGTTTATCTTCGAGATCTTGAAGATCCTGGCTATATCTGTAGATGGGCAGGGACGCGTTTCCAGGAGGAATAGGAGTCGCCATATTTCATCAGCAGGAGTTTTTTTCATTAACCAGCGGAACCACCAGACTCCTAACATTGCTTTTTATTTGTCTGAAAGTCCTCCGTTGGGAGTCGAAGAATTCTCCCCTATCCAAGGGGTAATCACCATATCCAGGATGCACTTTTGGTAACGTCGACAGGTTCTCTAGGATCGACGTTTCTCTGGTAACCTGTGCGAGGAGACCCGATTACGTTTCACAGCATTCCAGACAATATTCATTTGCTTTGACACCAGGAAGTGCCTGACTGGAATCCAAGATACCTATAGTTTTGTTCAGGATGTGCGAAACTGTACCTGAATTTCGAGGCACAATCGAATTTGGGTTTAATTGGATTAGTCGTAAGACGTAGTTGAAGCATCGGGTTCTCTGTCTGCTTTCACCGGAACAGACCTCATTCGCTGGCTTCTCTTGGTACCTTGTAATTTACCGTTAGATATTTTTTGCCCTACTTGGTACTTATTAAAAATAATTGTCTACCCTGTAATCCTCGTGTATAGTCCTGGTGATGCAATGTTATAGGTACTTTTCGTATTTCGAGATACTGGAATATCTTTAGAGAGACTAAAAGGAAGAAATGAGATGTGGTAATGTAATTCAAAAAGGAGTCCTGCGTGGTTCTTCCTGGCGCCCGCAGGTCCTTCGTCGTCTAGCAGGGCTCAAAGAGAAACCCATGAAAGAATCATATCCGGGTCGATTATAAAAATAAAGGCGGCATTAAATTGCAAATTGCCGGGTTCGCCAGCGGCGGGAAGCACGGGGACACGTTGGAGTTAGGTACACGGGGGGTGGTCCGGGGTGGTCCAGGGTGGTCCAGGGTGGTCCAGGATGGTGGTGGCCTACGAAGACAGTTTAAAGAGATGGGAGGGGGCTACGACAGAGGGTGGCTGACGACGTTACAGGCATTTCAGGACTGCTTTCTAGGGGCGAAAGAAAGGCGAACGAACTGGAGCTTCCTCGTGGAACGTTCCTATCGTCCGCCCATGGATATTCGATCCCACGACTTGTGAAGTCCTCATGAAAAGTCTCGTAAGACAGATGCATTTCACTTCGAATGAAATTATAAGAAATTGCATCGTGCCATTCCTTTTACCCATACCGAGGGTACGATGACTCTAAAAGAGGAGACACGAGTTCAAAAGAAGGTCCAGAAATGGCGAAATATCTGATTTCAAACACGAGTATAGATATTTTCAATGAAATCTGAGAAATCAAAGGGTTTATGGTACACCTATTCTTGGTCTACCCTCACTTTATTCATATATCCAGTGTCACCGTGATACTGAAAGAGGATTTCACATGGCGGGTCACGAGGACGTCACTATGGAAAGAGCGAGAGAGAGAGAGAGAGAGAGAGAGAGAGAGAGAGAGAGAGAGAGAGAGAGAGAGAGAGAGTAAAGTGCAAGGTGCGAGACGCCAGGTGTGAGAGGGCGAAGGGTTTAAAATAATAGTGGAACGTCGGGTGAGTCGCTCGCGAGAGGAGTGAGGGAGGACTCCGCCCCGCGAAATATGGCGAGCTTCGCCAGAACGTGATTGGGTGACGGGAGGACCCCGCGGCTCGCAAGGCAAGACATTGGTGCCCTCTTTGCGCCCCCCCTCGCTCTTCATCCCCCTAGCATACCCCCCTCTTGGCCATCAGCCTCATTCTCCTCTCTCTCTCTCTCTCTCTCTCTCTCTCTCTCTCTCGCTCTCTCTCTCTCAACCCTCTCGGTCCTCTCTGGTCCTCTCAGTCCTCTCGCCCTATGCCAGGAGCAGAGTCCCCGTCGTTCTCTTCCACGTGTACCCTCCTCTCTTACTTCTCCACGCTTCACTTGCGCTAGACCCTGAAAATATCCCCCTCTATTGTCTAGACCTCTAGACCGTTCACGCTAACTCCGACACCGCGGCACCCTTCCTCCTATCATCCCAGCTTCACCAGGACGTTTCAGAGTTTGCGAGAAAGTCAAATTCGAGGAACCAATTATTGTCTACCCTCATGGTCTTCTTGTGTGTCAGGGATATCATTCCCCTATGTACTTAGTACACAGTATACATCTACCTTCTCTACTCAACTTTCGTCCTCGTTACACATTGATACGGAGATGCGGAATTGCTCGAGACTCTCAGCTATACTTTCTGGTTTGAGGGTAATTTTTCTCATTTTGAAATATATGTGCTTTACATTACCTCCGCGAATTGCTAGCGTGCCAGCGAGCAGTTTCGGGCCGTTTGAGGATAATTGGGGCCGAGTGTTTTTAGAAGACTCGCAAGGGGTGACTGAAAATGAGGGATGGAGGAAAAGAGAGAGAGCGAGAGAGGGGGAGAGGGAGAGAGTCGTAGGGAAGATATGTAGTTGTTTGCCGTGGAGGGCGCGGATAGATTAATCATCCCTTAAGCTCGGGCAAGACACACGCGGTGGGGCAGCACTGCCGGCTTAATCCAGTGTTTCTTCCCTACTGGCACCCTCAACCACCCTCAACCACCTAGTAGCTGCTACCGGGGCAACAAATGTAATATGAACGTCGCGACATGTTACACCTACTTGGGGGTAGATTGTCTGACTCCGACTTACATCCTTATCTCGGGCTTAATGGATGCTCTTATTCGTGTGATGAATTAATTCGAAAATTAAACGCTCGTATACGGAAGTTAAGACATCCTGAATTCTCACGCTTGTCCTACTCGTATATAAAGTAAATTGCAAATTCTTCACTGTTCGTGAAATTAATAACCAAACTGCTCAGACACGCGTTCATAATTGGCCAAGCTTTATCTGATAATCAGTCCACGATAAAGCTCTGCTTGTTGTAAGAATCTCAATATACTCGCATGAGAACATGCACGGAAGTGCATGCAGCCGATTGCATTTCTTTAAAGCGCACGCACAATTACGTAAAATATACTTTTGAATCACGACCACTTTTTCTCAATAGCATTACCCGTCAATTGCGTGTTTTCAAGACGGCGACGTCCGATCTTTTCGGATCTTCGAATTCCGCAGCTTTTGATGTCCTCTAGCAGAATGAAAAAAAAAGTTGCAAGCGCCAAATCCTGATATACAGAGACAGTGTAAGCGCGTTGTGTTCTCATAGCAAACCGAAAAGCTGTAGCAGACGTCGGGACGCCCAGACGCCGGGAGCTTCTCACCTCGTGCTTTTTTCAGATAGATAGAAGCTAACGCACATACCAGTCTGGATAATGTAAAACATAAACATATTGTAGGGCAAGGGAGTTTTCTTATGCTGGGAACGGCGAGTGACGTCAGGCGTCGGTATAAAGTTGAACGAGAGATATGCGTAGTGCTGTAGTAGCAGTGCTAAAGTGTAAGTGAAAAAAAAAAGAAAAAAGAAAAGTAATGAAAGGGAGTCTACGATGTAATTTCATATCGCGAAGCTCGTGCTTGTAGTAGCTTTCACTGGTCGTGGCTGTACCAGGAGATTCCTGGGTACGCAGGTGCACCTCACTTTGAAAGTGCCAGGAAAAAATGTCGCATGAGAAATTTAAGGTCCTTTTAAAAAAAACCTCGTAAAGAGATGTCCTTTATGGGGCGATCCACTATATACCGTGTACATACCTTATTGTGGTTGTGCTTTGCTGGTTCCGAGTCGACGAATAGATTTTTTTTTTCCCCCGAGCCTTTTAAGCTTCCTAGGGATAATTCACTCTTATAAGGAATTCTTGGTGTCCATTCAATTCGAATGTTACCTGATTACCAATTTCTGAAGAATCGGAACGAAGTAAATACTCGTGGACTTATACATGGATATACAGAATTTAACAATAGCTGTTCTTCTAATGTATCGTCTGCTGAAGAATATTCAATATATCTCTGTATATGTATAGCTAGATATAACTGTCCATCTCACAGCAGGATGCTGTAAACGTTCTCGACAATGCTTGTCTGTACTAATTGTCAGTAAAATGCAAAGTTGTCATATTTTCTAAAATTTGACAATCTCTTGATCAGCAGCATCGACAGCTCTATGTCTGTGTTAAAAATAATTGTGTAAAACGATACTGCAGAATAAGCAATTGCATAATTCTATATATATTGAATATTCATATATATTTAATGTCGACACTATACGCATAGGTAGTTGCGTCACTGGAACTGACTGATCAGGTTTTAATGCGCAGTACAATCGTGTCAACAGGAAATCGATACAACAAAAATCCAGCTGCGGTGTTAATTCTCGTAACACTGACCCCACCCCTTTTCTCGCC
>NW_014333091.1:229941-251302 GCF_000341935.2 Cephus cinctus | reverse complement strand
TCGATACCAGATTCGAATTCGAATTTATCCCTACATACGATTCCAGCATCCACTACAAGCGACTGACGGACGTGGGAAATATCGACAGGCCCCTCTTCATTAAAAATTGGGTATTTGTACTTTTGCTCCAGGGAATAATTAGCGTCTGGTACTGTACGCGATAGACAGAGTACTCTTATGACAGACGTATATGTGAATTCTTATAAACATTTTCGATGGCTAATCAAAAGTTGAAATGGCATTCCAATTTCACTTCCACTTTACTGACTACAAAAGTATAGCTGTACTTAATTCGTTCTCGCTTAAAGCCTTTGAGTAAACTATAACGCAAACGTGAAACGAACTATAAATGTCGTGCCGCGTGAACCGATAGAATAAAAGTTCTTCTGGAGGGGCCAGGAGGGTTTAGGATGTCGGGACGAGGGGAGGGGGGCGAAAAAAAAGGGAAAAAAGTAGGGAAGAAGAAGGTAAGTGAGAAGTACGAGAGCTTAGCAGCACGTATCAGAAATCTCGTTATGCAGCAGTAAGAACGCGAAGAACTCGCGTGCTTTGAAAATAGATTGGATTAGAGAGAGCACCTTCAAGAGGCGACTAAAAGATTTCGTGATCTATGATCTATCACGTGTCACTTTCCTTCCTATTCGTCTGAAACATAGCGTTAAAGTTTTCCTACCTGTTCCTACCTCAGTTCGTTGGTTTTGCCGATCTGCGAGCTTTTCACGCTTTTCAAATAAGTTTTTACCCCTCCCATTCCGCCCCTCTCCCATCGCTCTGTAAATTTACCCGTGCGTTAGATGAATTTGATCTTCTTCTTTGAGCTCCTCAAACGCACGTTTCGTATATTCGCGCTTTCTTGCCGAACAGGCGGTTAATTTTGAAACGATGAAATATTAAAGCTAACACAGCCCCTGGACCCCATGAATAGCAAATGCACAATCTCAAGAGCCAGCAGCCTGTAGCTTCAACCCTAAGTTAGGCCATGAAACGTAGTTCAAGCCTGGTTCATCCTGACGGGATGGTACGACACCCCCTGGCTTACTTATTTCTCCCTTCACTTTGCCCTTCAAACTTTTTCCACCCCTTCACGCCACCCCTTCCCCCTCCTAACACTCTCAGAAAAAACTTTTAACTGGATACATTACTTGCTTGACTACCGACGCCTCTTCACGTTTTTTTGTTCTTCATCTTTTTCTTCTTTTTCTTTTATCATAAGGGAGAAGCTTTTAAACTCGGCTTGCATAGGTGCACGATGTTAGGGATTTCACGGGACGTCCTGAGAAAATGAATAATCTCCCTGGTGCTTTTTGCCAGACGCGAGACTTCGCCTCTAACGAGGTTAGAGTGATAAATTTATAGTGTTAGTATCCATATTAATTTATTTTTCAACTTTTTTTTTCTACTCGGATGGATATTTGGCGCTTGACGTTAGCCCGTGCGGAGCAATATCTCCTGGTGAGGTCATAGGACAATTTCCACAGGACAGCACGATATAACAGTATCCGTTTTGCGAACGCCGGAAACGGAAGCGATGAAGCCCTCCAGCCCGCTTCCTGGAGATTAACTCTCCGCGGATGGGCGCCCCTGTTTTCCACCTAGAATACCCCTTTACGGATGGGTATTATGCGCTTGTGAATTAATCGTCTTGTTGCCAATTAATTTTTAGGAATAACCGATGACAATTTTCGGGTTCATGATACTTTTTCCGAAGGGAGCTTCAAGTTGCATTAGTCCGGAGGAGTGTTAAGGAGTGTTATGGCGAGTCGATCAGTTCGACGAGTTCCCTTCCTATCCGCTGCTTTCCTCTGAGCGATGCCAGCTGGCGCTTCTAGGGGTAGCCTGGGCATTCTAGCGACGTCAGGGAAAGTGGTGGCTGTCGGTCGTGCCGAATCGCGAAGTCAGGTGTAGCGCGACAATTATATTTGCGCGCCGAATTTATTCCAGATGCCAGCACCTTCGTGTCCTCCCACTTATTGTAAATTTTCGTAGCTTCGCGAAGGGATAAGTCTTGCTCTTCCCATTTGCCTGTAGGCAGTGAATACGGAAGCAGCAGGTATTTATAGTAAAAATTATAGAAATCGTTTATAAGGACGTTATTTTATTAGATTTGTTTTTCTATCACTCTCTTAGGTATTTGGGCCATTGTCCCGTGGTCAACGTAGGAGTATTTTATTCGGCTTGGATTTTTATTAGAAGCAAATTACGTACTGGAAGCACACGAGGTGCTGGATATTGGAAGCTTCATGGCTACGGCTGGTTATCTCGATCACGTAAATACAAAAAATTGTCACCACGATTCTCTATGTTAATATATTTTTATATATAAGGTGCGTGCGTAGCGAAATTCAGTAATTTGTCTTAAACGGTATTTATATATATTAAATTCCTTTTATTATATAGCCGCATATCATTGATTATACGTTATCGCTCAAATTGTTCAAAGCTCGTATTCTGGTAGTGTTTTCTCTGTTACTGTGTTTTACCATAAATGTGTAATAGAAAAATAGTGTTATACTACACAGGTGATAGTTCGAGGGGCAGGGGTGCATTGCAGGGCAGGGCTCCGCGTTGCTCGGGCCGGTCGACTAGTCGGTCAGTCGAGACAAGATTGACGCAGTCGATTGGGAATCATTTGGGATTTTCTATGCTTTGATAGACGTGAAATAAAAGCACGAAAATTGTTTTGTTGATAACAATGATAATTATCAGAATTATAACGAATTGTACCAATGGGAGATGAAATCATTAAAGGGTTAGATTTAAAGTGCTAGAACCGATTTGTGTTCGCAAATTATGAGGCAGGCAAGGCTCTTTAATTTATAGTCTTTAGTGGTTAACGGTGTTTCGCGACGTGTTAATTGGCCCGTTAGTCGCGTGCTCATTCCCTCTCGAAGAGTAACGCTAGAGTGAGAGTGCCGATAAAATGGAGGGGAAGAGCCAGACAATAAATACGTTTGAATGGGGTTGATATCAAAGGGAATCAGAAAGAGAGAGAGAGAGCGAGAGAGAGAGAGAGAGAGAGAGATAATCATATGTAGTATTGAGCGTCGCAGTTTATCGTGCATAGGGAATCAGAAAGAGAGAGAGAGAGCTAGAGTGAGAGTGCCGATAAAATGGAGGGGAAGAGCCAGACAATAAATACGTTTGAATGGGGTTGATATCAAAGGGAATCAGAAAGAGAGAGAGAGAGCGAGAGAGAGAGAGAGAGAGAGAGATAATCATATGTAGTATTGAGCGTCGCAGTTTATCGTGCATGGGGTAGACATAAAATAACATGCAAACGTTACGGTAGATCCAGTAATGTTAAAGGATTATAGGGATATTTTTAATAGAGTTACCAAAGCTCAAGTCCGAAATAAAAGCGATAAGTCAAAGGATGGATGGCTTTTAAGAAAAATCATAATCGTCTTTAGAAATTCTATTTAGCAACGAGAATCCGTTAGGAACTAAGAATAAAGGTGCTCATTGCTGGTGGGAGTATCGGCAGGAGGGGTTAAGGGACGAGGAGTGGAAAAGGTTAGGTATAAGCAGTAGTACCAGGGAATCGAGAGATTACATTTTTATTTACCCAGTCAAATGAATCCTCTTGATTATGAGACGCAAAATTCTCCCTGCCAGCCACTCAATCTAAGAATTCAAGCAAATATTGGTTTTGTCTAGTGGGCCACGATTTGCATAATTAAATCTCAAGACGCGCCTTCTTACCCTCATGACTTCCCCCTCCCCCCACGCCACCCTGCAGAATCACTTGGACCCTTCGCACCCTCTTATCGTTCAACCTCCCGCCCCCCCCGCCCCCGATTACCTGAATGTACGGAAATAACAATAATTAAAAATCTCAGTTTATTTACCAACTTCTCAAGTAACACTCTCCCTTGCTAAGACTCCCTAAAGGCTCTATCACAATGGGCAATCTAATTGCGTGCGTGCATTGTGCCTTTATCGATACTTTCTGAATTCTTCCTACCTACTGATCTTCCTATGATTCTTCTATCAATTTCTGATTCCCATCTAATCTCTAAAGCGTCCCTCCTTTTTCCTCACGGCCCGTATAGTAGACTTGTTGTGAGCGGTTGTCATGGATCGAGCGTGCATGCTTACTGGAACGAGCTGCGGAAACGACACGTAGCCTGTTTTCCTATTGCAGGTCATTACTGTAAATGGCGCATTAATATTGCAAACTGATAAGAGATAGACGCGCACATTCAGCGGACGTTCGTATCACTCTCTACACTCTCTACACTCTCTACACTCTTTCGCTCTATCCCCCGGACGCATTAAATATTTCTCAAGTTGCACACTCTGTTTGAGTGGAAATGTTCTCGTGCAAATGTGTTATTATCTCGACGAGCGATGGATTGCATCTCACTTCGTGTTTGATCCCCATATGGGCCATCGAGCCACAGCCACCCTATTGTCCATGCGAATAATTACAGCACAGATCGCCCACAATACAAGCCTCTTGAACCTTCTCCGTGTACGTGTACCGTTTGTTACCCCATTGGCCACCCTTAAGTAATTTTTCACGCAGACTGGATAGTCGCTGAATTATCAGCAAAATGATCGTGTTTCGTTTACAGCATCTCTGGACCAGAAAGATTTCATCCGAGGTATTAAGAATGCAATGGGTTTCTTTGTCGATGGTTTCGTTACGAAGTAGCAGTTTGTTGGGCAGCAGAACGATGCACTGCTGGTTAAAAGGTCTATAAAGGTTTTACTGATGGGGATGATAGTAGCGGCGATGGTGAAAGGGGGTAGAAGTAAAAAAGAAATGCCAAAAGAAAGTGAAAGAGCCGAGCGTAAAAAGTGAAGAAGTTTTCATATGCATAGAGAGACGCTTTAATTCCGCGTACGTTTCTGTCTTTTACATGTTTCTCCATATTATTTTTTTTTCTTATTCCGCTTCCTCTAACCTCCAACGGCTAACGGTAACTCTTGTTGCTTCCCGGCTGTTGCCCTCGAGCTCGAAATTTATTAGCGTCTTACGGACAGACGAACCGCGAAGCGTCTGATTAGCATCGCGGAAAATTCAACGTTTATTCGCGATCCGCGAATCTTAATTGCACGAGAAACAGGCGTCCCTGCAGACCGTTGAATTGCACGTTTAGCTGCATCCTCTAAGAGAATCGCTGAAAAGAACAAAAAAATGGAGTGTAAAGGATGCGCTTTGGAAGAAAAATAATGAATCTATGACGTCATGCACTTTGCCTGAACTTCGAGTTACGAACGAAGAGCGCCAGGGGGCCATCGACTGGCATCCAGTGGGCCATTGTGAATTCCTCCGACGGAAATGATGGATATTAGAAGCGATAGAAGGTGGAGAGCAGTAATTGTTACATCGCATGTCTGATCGCGAACACGAGCAGAGGAGGAGAATCGGTTCGGATTGGTTTATCGCCAGTGAAGTGCACGCAAAACTCACTCGTGCGCTGTTGGCGCACTTATGCACGTGTGCGCGGTCGCGTGTCATCCGGTCACCACATCGATTCAACAGTCAGATGACTCTTGCGCCATTCGCCAATCTTTATCAATTACGTCAGTCCCATGGTATCAGTACTTCAGCATTGACCTTTAACCTAGAAACCTCAAATGGTCCATCGAAACAAGGATGCTGGAGGTGGATTGCTGGGCCGGATGGGAATTTTTGTCAAGTGATTTTTGCGCGTGGAGAATGGCGAGGCGCGACGATCGGTACTAATCGAATTCACTGGGATGGGATCGATCGAGCGAGCCAAAGGGTGGCTAGCAGGGCGGCCATTGGGGGTCGGGGGGGAGGCAGTGGGGTGCCTGGGTGGTGCTAGGTTGGAGGTGAACGGGCACGAGAAGAGTGGTATAGAGGGACTTGAGCCCTATTGTGTAGGGCACGTGATTGCGATCGGAGTATATCTCGTTCGCGGCAGTAGTTAGTGATAATTGGGAACATCCCTTGCGCATCGCATCGATTCAACCCCTTGATTGAGGAAATAGGCGTGGGGTAGGACATTAAGGACTGAAATTATCCGGGTTGAAGTACTATTTTGCCCTCCTGTCATTTCCCCCGTTTATAATCTCGTTACTCATTCCGTAGAACATTGACTGTAGTGGGATGTAGACTCACGCCGAGTGTCTATATATATATATTTTTTTAATATTTATAACCTTTTTTATAAATACCTATAATACTCCCTGATCCTCCTCTTCACTCTCCAAAAGTTCGAACTTTGAACTCGATCCTCTTAGCCAAGCTGAATAGCTCTCAACTTCGCTTCGACTACGGAAACGATTGACTTACCTTTTTCTGAACTTTTGCCTATTTACCTCATGCGATTGGGAAGGAGTGGTCGCGTGTGAACGGAGCTTAACGCACGACTTTAGGCCGCCTGCTTGAACGGATCTCAGATCCAACCTACTAATTTACACTAATTTTGGTTGATTATTTCGAACGAACTTCTGTTTTTCAGAGGTCAAAAGGTCTTTGACTTTTTGATTGGTAGAATGAGAAGTCGGAACGCCGTGAAGGTGTTCGGGAATAAGGTTCCCAACTTCGGACGATTTTTCATTTTCTCAAAGCGACTCACCGAGTTTATCCCGTGCTCAGCATCCGCTTTACAATCGAGATCAATCAACTGCTTTTGGATTTTTTTATAAAATATACGCCCCCCCCCACTCGATACTCAGTTCTCTCGGCAACCTGTACGTAATATCACGAGGTCGAAATAAGACGTGCTAGAGCAGAGGGATCGGTGGGCGCAGCCGAGATAGGTGTAAAGTATTCCGAGAGGAAATAGCGAGAATAGATTAAAGTTGGAGGAAACGGAGCCTCTAGGAGTAGCGAGAGCTGAAACAGTTTTAATCTACGTCTAGCGCGCGGGGAAACAAATCGCGGTCTTATCACCACCTGTGAAACAGATAACAACTTTTCTCCCTTTTCCTCGGGCCCGACTCACCCCTCGCACTTGTACGCTCCACACTCTCACCCTCTCACCCTCTCACACTCTCACTCTCTCACACTCTGACAGCCCGTCCCGGGTCCACCACTTCCCTCTGACTCTGTCTCGCGTGAACTCTGAACCGAACCACAGCCTGGCCAACGGAAGCGCCGATTAAGCTTTCGAAAACTGTTTGCATGAATAGCCAAGCGTTTGGCACACGTGTGCCAGAGGCGGGTGCTAACAATTAACACGCTAGAAACACACAGGAAGTGCAGGTCAAACGAAGCGGCGCAGGTCTATTGCTGAGGATCGGTAAAGGGTGTTACGGGTAAAGGTCGATCCTTTCTCTTGTAGCTGTGACTATTTTTACTCTCCTCTTTCTCTCTCTCTCTCTCTCTCCCCTCATCAAGGAACGCCTGCTATTCCATTTCGCATTTCCTCCGAACATGTTCTACGTGCCGAACCTAGATATATGGTATACGTAGTCATACTTGGTAACGGTTCTTTCAAGATTTTCTTGCCGCGAAATATATAATATATAGACGAAAAGGAAGAGGTAAAAGAATGAATGTGAAGGAGAAAGTAGGATTGTAGGAAAAAGGGTCTTTCTCCGTAGAAAAATAGCGTACGGTCTTTTGGCGGAAAGCAAGAAACCTTAGAAGCAGCCGGAAGGAAAGCTGAGCGGCGCTTGATTGGGCAGCCGGACGATAGTTTTGCCGCGAGCGAAATCCGCCCGAAGCACCAAGCATAAGCGGAATCACCGGCGATGGCGGCAAAGCGAGCGAGGAAAATGAATTAACTGTTAGTTACAAATCACGAAAAAAGAATCCAACAAATTAAAAGCGGCTGGCAGTTGTTGTTGCGGGAAATTGGTGGGGAGAATCGCTAAGGGCAAATTCACGGGTAAAGATGCCGTGAAAGCCGCGCCGTAGAAATGGCCTTGCAAGCTTCTCCTCAGATACCGTATAAAAAAAAAAAATAACGATAAGTGTGAGCTTTGATCTGCAGTATCGAGACGCAGCGTTAAAAGATTCTGATTCCCTTTTGATGACGTCAAATCAACAACTTTTAATCTTGGCAGTCTTTTCTTGTTTTCCTTTGTGACTTGATATCCGAGTGAAGCGTCGCCTGTGCTCCTTGCCCCCCTACCCCCTCGGCAGCCGTCTACCCCACTCTTTCGATTCAATGAATAACGAAGTGGTTGCTCAGAGTGGGACGTTGGGAGGCGCGAACAAAGTTACAGCAAGCCAAACGGATTAGCCAATAAATCGAGACTGAAAGGGGAAATTCATTAACCCACAACGATAAATAACAGAGCTCGCTACCGAGAATGGCTTCTGAAACAATAGTTATAGTATATTTATGCAAAGTTCCCAAGTGGAAAGGGATGGCGTGGTTGTTGCTTGATGATAATAGTGGCGACGAGGCTGGTCGCGGCGACGCTAGTCAAGAGAAAGGTAGAAAGGTAGAAAGGTAGAAAGGTAAAAAGGTAGAAAGGGTCCCCATTGTTGTATTTCTCCGGGCGCCATTATAAAGCTCTGCACTCGCGTGGCTACGTGGCGCGCCTCGTTTCCTTTTGCTGTGTCATTACTTACTACTTATTACTTGTTACACAGTGTATATACAGACGGTGCACTCTTGCAGTTGTATGGGGAACATTGAGAGGGTCAAAAATGGTGAAGGGTCGAAAGGGCACGTGAAAGGGTAGGAGAAGGTAAATAGCAGCTTTAATTCCTACAGGTTAACCGATAAGTGAGGTGGGACGAGAATGACAGTGAAAGAGAGAAAGAGAGAGAGAGAGAGAGAGAGAGAGAGAGAGAGAGAGAGCGAGGGAGAGGGAGAGAGTCAGCCTGATTACAAGAATCATTCGAAATAGTTACGTAGGTGTACCTAAGCAAAGTGGCTAATTTCCAAATTTCCGGACTTACGAGAGTCACCTTGGACGAAGTAGCCAATATTCTCACGTCTCACTCCAACTGTCTCATTCTCAATGAGGCTTCTGTATCTTAGTCTCACTTTCTACTGGCGCCCTAAGGCTCTTGATCTCGAGGTAGACTTATGGGAAATTAGTCGAAGGTCTCCCGTGGAGTCTGTGAATGACTTCCCTTTGCTCGAGAGAACCGAAAGCCGCTTAGGAAAAAGCGTTTCCGTCGGAGAAAGCAATTGAAATTCACGAGGAAATACAAGAAGAGAAATAAAAGACTCTTAGGAATTATAGAATTATAACACTGTGGCTGCAGTCTCGGTTAAGAATAATTTATGGGAAATTTCAATGTTGTGCTTTTTCTTGAATTTTCAAAATTCTTCCTTGCATCATTTTTCTTATGCTTCCATGACCTTATGGTTTAAGCAGGATCCATTACTATCTATAAGTAAGACCCTATAATACTATAATGCTATAACGCTATAACGCGAGAATGGTATCGAGGCTCACAGAGTACGTGTAGAAATCCGTGCTCAGAGGTCGTTGCTATCTAAATCGGAATCTCAAAATCAATGTCGCCTCTCGTGCACTGGTACAGAAAGTCAGTTTAGAGAGAGGAGAGAGAGAGAGAGAGAGAGAGAGAGAGAGAGAGAGTCCGGTTGAGTCAAACCGAAGAGATAGTTTTCAATAATGATTACATTAGCCAACGACCAATGAAAATCAGACTATACAATTAAGGAAATGTTGCTCTGTATAAAGGTCCTATATCACTATTGTATAAAGTTCGATAAAATCCATAACTAATAAACCCGAGTTAAAGTCACGTAATCCCAAGTGGTATTATGAAACCTCCATATTTGTCAAGAGTGATTTACAAGTTTGATTTCGAATAATATTCATCTTCTTGAAGGCATCAGGCTGTCACTGTATTTTGAATACCCATAGGAATACACGGTATGGCTGACCGGTTTTTGGCAGGGTCATAGGTCAGTGCCGTAATGAATATATTTGCATATCCTCACCATTACCGAATGGTTATAGTAACAAGGCACCTACAAGTTACCCACAGCGCTACAAGGTCCATAGAATGTGGAAGGAAGCTTGCTGCCAAATATGCATGCACGTCCCTTCGGGGCAGCAATCCAAGCATGTAGCTAGACATACATTTATCAGCCTATCTACTTAACTATCTATCTACCTACGTACCCATCTACCTGTCTTCTTATTTACCTACCTGGTTACCTATGTGTACTACACCGAAGAGAATTGTCGATTAGTTTCGCGAAGTAGATTCACCAGGAGAATTTGCGCCTAACTCCTCCCTCTATGGTTAGGGATGCTGGTTCTCGTATACCTATACCTACCCCCTGTATTGGGGTAGACATTTAAATTGGAAATGGAACCGGAAGACTGTCGTGACGAAGCCAACAGTTTCTCTCCTTCCCCCTTGATCCCCCTCTTGAGCAACTCTCTCGTCTACCAATGCCTTGCCCCTGTCGTATTCAGTGCGAATGAGCAAGATCAGAGCAAAAGGGGGAGAGAGAGAGAGAGAGAGAGAGAGCGAGAGAGAGCCAGAGGCGGCGACACCTCGTCTGGGGATGCATCGTTTGAATGGACAGGAACGGGCCTTTCGGACTTTAAAAGTTAGGTAACTGCTGGGGACACGTCTGGCGTAAAATTGAGCCAACCGCAGCCTTTGTGCTTGTGTCCTCGTCCTTGTCCTTTACCAATTTTGACCCTTTTTTCTCTTTCCTCCATGTGCGCTATATCTTTACCACTTTCGCACCACCTCTTTCACTTTCTCCTTCTGGTTAAAGGTGTACACACGCGTCTTCGTGTTCTCTCCGATTTTCACGTTCTCCAGGGATCCGACAGTGAGTGCGAACAAATCATGTGTGGAAGTCAGCATATTTCAGGGAGGACCCTCTTCGTTTTTCCTTCACTCCTATTCGCTTCTCGTTATAGCTATGTTAGCTGTATATGCTCTTAGGTATACTGACATACGTATGAGTGAATGAATACGGACGTACGTATGGCTGTAGGCGTGCGCTTGTGTTTCCTGTGAAAGTCGCACCAGTGAATTCGATTGGTAGCTCGAGAATCGGCTGGCGGACGGGAATTGCGAAAGGATGATGTGAAACGAGAGAGAGAAAGAGAGAGAGAGAGAGTGTAAAGGGATAGTCTGGTCACGGCGCAATCTAGCGAAATTAAAACTCTAATTCGGCCGGACAATATCCAATTACGTGTCGCGCTCGAATATTAATTCCAAACTTTTATTTCCGAATTGGCTCCTTCATTTATTTTTTCCGCGAATCTGCAAACGACAAGTAGAACGGATACAAGCTGTGAGTCAGAAGCCAGATAAGAGAGAAGAGAACCGGGGGAACGGAGATATTGAAAAATCTATATTTCCTATATGTATTCATAGAGTATATGGGATCGTATCGAATGAACGGAAAACGCTCGATCAGTCGCTACTCGCGGAATATTTTTATGGATCGACAGTTTAGTCGAATGACGAGGTGATACATAGAACATGAGTCGATATCATTCTTGCCAGGGAACTTTTTCTCGAAAGCATTGAATTATTCAATTGGCTAGATGAGTGTGCTCGGCGTGCGTGTGCGGCCACTTAACCATATTTGGGTCAGTTCCGATTTAATTGGGAAACGGGCTGTGGGGATCAGTCCGCCTTCCGCGTTCCGCCTCCATTGTCCCTGTCAAATGCGATCATTTTATTTTACGACTTTGGATCACGGCACTACTTTCTTTCTTTCTTTCCATCTTCCCCTTCTTCTTCCCCTCCTGCTGCACCCTTCTCATCCCTGTTATTTACAACCTTTCATGAAACGACGACATTCATCGTCTACATCCCTATAAACCATAGAAGCGTACACACTCAGCATGGGAATTCTTTACGTGTCTGGTCAAGACTTCCCATAACCACTGGAGGATCATCCCTTCCTGCTCCCTAAACGCATTTTCCCGCGCTGATCCATAAAACAGTAATTGCTCCAGAGTGCCGAGCGAGACGTTTCTCAGGGCTAAATCGTATCTTTGAGTTTTTTTTTTTTTTTTTTTTTTTTTTTTTTTTTTTTTTTTTTTTTTTTTTTTTTTTTTTTTTTTTTTTTTTTTTTTTTTTTTTTTTTTTTTTTTTTTTTTTTTTTTTTTTTTTTTTTTTTTTTTTTTTTTTTTTTTTTTTTTTTTTTTTTTTTTTTTTTTTTTTTTTTTTTTTTTTTTTTTTTTTTTTTTTTTTTTTTTTTTTTTTTTTTTTTTTTTTTTTTTTTTTTTTTTTTTTTTTTTTTTTTTTTTTTTTTTTTTTTTTTTTTTTTTTTTTTTTTTTTTTTTTTTTTTTTTTTTTTTTTTTTTTTTTTTTTTTTTTTTTTTTTTTTTTTTTTTTTTTTTTTTTTTTTTTTTTTTTTTTTTTTTTTTTTTTTTTTTTTTTTTTTTTTTTTTTTTTTTTTTTTTTTTTTTTTTTTTTTTTTTTTTTTTTTTTTTTTTTTTTTTTTTTTTTTTTTTTTTTTTTTTTTTTTTTTTTTTTTTTTTTTTTTTTTTTTTTTTTTTTTTTTTTTTTTTTTTTTTTTTTTTTTTTTTTTTTTTTTTTTTTTTTTTTTTTTTTTTTTTTTTTTTTTTTTTTTTTTTTTTTTTTTTTTTTTTTTTTTTTTTTTTTTTTTTTTTTTTTTTTTTTTTTTTTAGTGGGCAGTTTAGAGAACCTGACGGTCAGAGGGAGAGAGGGAGAGAGAGAGAGAGAGCATGAACTCTAAGAGGAAGGCAAAGGGAGACTCTGAAAGACAAAGTTAAAGGAAGTATGGAGAAAAGCGCGAGAGTTCAGGGAGCTCTCTTGTACGCGACGAATCGTATAAGTCGCGCGTCGCTGGCCAAAATTTTTACTCGACAAACGCGTCTTTATTGGCCCTTATTCGTGCTCGTTCAGCTATGAAATGCCTTCTATCGAATCAAGGTGAAATCACCTAAATTCCCCGAGAATTTAATCAGAGCGCGAGCACCCGCCGGCTCTCTTATACGAGGGACAATTGCTTCCCCGCGCATGTTTGGTTTACCGGTCACGTGCGTGGCTGCCTGCCTGGCTGCCTAGTTGCCTCGTTGCCTGCCTGCATGCCTGCCAGCCTGATAGCTAGATAGCTAGACTGGCTCCCTAGACCTCTCCTAGCCTATACCGTGCAACTATAACCAAGCAGCTTTGGCTTCTTCGTCTCTAGACAATTAGTCTTGCGCTCCAGGTTCTAAGGTCCGCTGTTCGCTGTCCGGTCGACCGAGTCTTCGTGCAAGCTTAGCTTCGCGTTTGCTTCCACCTCCTCACGAAACCCCGTGACAGCCGCTACCTGAGATATGGCACGCGTCCTGTCTTGTCTTTCAGTAAGACGGATCCTGATTGCACAGTACGCAATCTGTAGGTAATGTAAAATTATAGGAGGGAGTGAGGGAGGAGGACACGAGAAGCTGAATTACGCGATGAGGAAGAAAGTATCAGACTCCGAAACAGAAAGAAAGTCGTAGGCAGTGCAGATAGGGAGGAAAACAGGGGGCTGCGCTTGTTTCGGAATAAACAGATAGGACTGATCGCAGCCTGAATAGCAAACAGTTTGGATCTGTAGCCCCGGGCGGAAAAATGTTATCCTCTATCATCTTACTACCCTCTACCACGTACAGGGTGTACCCAGCAGAACAGTATCTACCCTCTACTTTTCTCTATTGCAAGAGACAAGGGCCACTAAAAGTTAACCCCGATGCAACCAGCTATAGTATAGACCCACCTAGCCAGCCAGCCAGCCAGCCAGCCAGCCAACCAGCCGAATCCCCTGGCAGGAAGTGCATAAGTTACTCCCTTGGCGAAAACTGCATTCCAACTTCGTAAAAGTTCCTTTGCCCTATGTCCCTCCGCTGATACCGTCGCTACTCTTTCCCCTACTGTACCCACTGTGTCCCTGCATTCTTTTCATCTTTTTTTTTTCCTTACGTTGGTCCTGCGATTCACTGACGGCCGTATTGCAGTAACCTATGCACTTTTGGTCTGCTTAAGTGCAAACTGCGTTTAAGTCTTTATTGCGTTTTAAAAACACTGACCCTGTACACAGTATATACGGTGTATTGTCTATGATTACCATTCATAGAATTAAGCTGGATTTGAGGATGTTATCAGGAATCTTATACAGCTCCCATCGAAATGACAAGTTGCCTCGAATTTAGAATCTTATCGAAGGAATGACTCTTTTGATATTGTCCTTGCTTCTCCATTAAGGGTTGTCACTCGGCCTTCGAATGCACTGACAATCGCTCGGAGTAACGAGAGGTGAGAGATGGAGAATGGAAGAATCTAAGATTGACTGTGTCTCGATTCGCTTTATTATTCGCCAACAAGAAGGATTCATCCTAATTTGCAATAATTCTGAATTATCCCATTCCATTCCCGGGGACAGGCGGAAGACAGGGAGGAGAGGAAGAAAAATGCGCCGAGAGAACGAGCCTTTTTATTACCCTATTAATCCCAACTAGCGCCTTATTTTTAAATTAACATTTTTATCTCTCGGGAAAACAAGCTCGCTCCCCTCCCATGGCTTTCGTACTCGCAGTCTCCTGTCTCTCCTCTCCTATCCTTCCGTCCTCCTCCTTCTCCTCCTCCGCGTACTCCAATCCCTCCTCCCGCCCTATACGTCCGTCTTCGTAAAGCGCAGGATTATGGAGGTAAATTCTATTATCATGGGCAGCTAGCGAACCAGAATCAGTAAACGGAAGCTTTCAACCTGTCGTTAAATATCCTTACGAGGATCCATCGATCCTTGCGATCCTTGCGATCTTTTCAACTCCAAACACACGATACTGCGTGTACCTGTCTCTAATGGAATTTCGTTTTCGTATTGTCCATCAAGGATCATAGATGCTATGCTTTCTTCGGCATTTCTTATGGAAATTAAGATGTTATTATTAAAAAAAAAGCATTTAATTTTAATAGACCAATAGAACTGAGGTGTTTACATCCATTTCCCTTAGCCCTTTCCTCACCCTCTTGCTATAACTCCTACAGTCTCTCCAAGTTCCTCCCTTCTTCTCGCCACCCTTCCATACACATTCGTCTCCCTTTACCCTTCCAGCCTCCGAGCTTCCCCCTTACCCCCTCCCCCCGGTCGCAGTTTTCGTGCTTGCAAGATAAATGGTGCTTTTTCAAGCTGCGGTACATTTTTTGAACAGTATAAAACAAACAAAGCACTCTCCCATGTACATCCATACATGTATACGGGTATATAAGTACTTTATATATATATGTATAATATAGTATGTTTACACTACGTATCAACTATATATATCCAAAGATATATTATACGTGCGGCTCCCTCGGATGTCATATGCTAACGAAGCTTGCACCCTTAAAAGCCCAAAGGAATGATTCAAAGACGAACTGGAAGTTTTCGTCAAAAGGTTAAAGCTTCAAAGGTACCTGAAGGATGTACTGCGCTATTAAAAACTTTTCAAAATCCACCACGATTTAGTAGTTTTTGTACGAGAGACTTTTTGCTCTTTACCTACGTCTATCCTTATTTTTTTATCTCGTTCGCAACGAAATTTTATCGACCCCCTTCTCCACGCTGTACGAGTCCGCTATCCTACTGTAATTCGTGTACTCTGCTAATTATCACTCGTACGAAAGTAAAATGAAATGTACTCTCGCGCCGGGGGATTAACTGCTGGATCAAGCTTTAGCTAATGCAATGATGGTTGCGCTCACGATCACGCTTCGCTCCAGCGGACTTTCGATTTTACTAGGAGAACCGCAGCCCGCCATTTGTGCCCGCATACACGGGGTTTGTCCTCTACAATCAATTGGCAAACTAATTAATGATTTGACGCAATAGTGGTTCGTTGTGGCTACGGATTCCCTCGGTGACGAATCCCTTCCGTTTTTCTGGGATTTCTACAAATAAAAAATTTAACAGTTTTCACCTTAGATTCGAAGTTTATATTATTATTTGCACACACAGGGTATATACTGTGACGTGATTTTTCGAATCACGGTCCCAAGGCGGCTCCGGTTACCGATACAGATAACGTTCTCGATTTCTGGTTCCCTTCGGGTCGCCACCCTGCTCAGAAGCTACGCTCTCGGGTTGATTCGTACAGTTATGTCAAGGCTCTCGTGAGATGTCGTTACTGTTTAGTTGAGATCGAGGTGCTCGAATCTGCCGTGGGGAGATAGTCTCGACGCACCGAGTTGCCCGGCAGAGGAGAGTGCCCGACGGAGACGTCTCCGCGGACCGGCAGAAGCCCGGGTGAAATACCGGCGCCCCGCTGGAGATGGGCAAAGGGCTGTAGAGCGGGCGGAGGTAGTTTTGATACGGTTAAGGGCAGGAGAGGAACCTCCTGCCCGAGTTGAGGACGTGGTGCCCAGCTGTCGCCCGATGCCCTGGGGAAGCGGCCGTGGAGGATCTCCAGGAGTTACGTACCGATTCGTTAAGGAAAGTTCTCGATTTGGTTTAAAGGGACGACTCGAAGGAGATAGAAGAGTTATCGGTTATAAGGCTCTCGACCAATCAGAATGATCAGAATGATTAGTTCTCGGATTTGGCTATTGTCAAAGCAGTCTGTCTCGGGGCACCGACCGAGGTGTCACGGGCTGCCTCGCGCTCCCGTGCTGTCTGTTGATAGTTTTTCTTGCCGTGTTTTGACGCAGTGTAGCAAGTTCTCGATTCGTACAGTTCTCGCGTTGTTTTTTCGATATCCAGGCAATTCTATGAATTCCTGTGAGTGTTCCGAAGGTGTAGTGCTGTGCTTTAGTGCAGTGTCCACCAGGGTGTCCTTTGGATGCAGTTCTCGGCCTCCACGGATTAGCTGCACTAGCTCCGGTGAGTCTCCCAATTTATTAATTGGTGAATGGATCTCGATAGATAGTTCAGATTCGTTCTGATACGTTCTCGATTCGTCGCTCTCTGTCTCTCGCACTATTTGCCGGACTCTTACTCCGACCCTCTCTACCTCAAACCTAGCAGCCTGAGCGGCCGTGCATTTCCGTAACCGTCCGCTCCCGTTCGTGCTTCCAGTTGCGTTTGCTGATTTTACGCGGCCCCAAAAATCGACAGGATCCGTTAAACTATCGCCTCGTCCGATAGGTTCCGTCAGAGCTCTCGTTCTTGGTGGAGTTGGGCCTGTTCCGCCCCAATTCCCAGTTTATACCGGCTCGTCAGTTCCCGGTGAAAAAAGAATTGGCTGGCGCCCGCCTGGCTTGCGGATGCACGAACGACGGGTGGACGGCCGAAGGTAACGTAGGGTGGTTCTCGAAGATGGTTCGTTCTCGGATGTTTCGCTATCGGTGTCGAGTTAGGGAAAAAAATTACGTTACAATACATTTTTGATTACATTATAGTAGGTGTAGTCTTGAGTTCTTATTAAAAAAAAATATTTGTATTGATTAATTCGAATAAAAGTTATACCAGTGGATTAACGATGTTTTGTTTTTCTGATGCCACTTTCTCTTTTTCTTAGTTTCAAATTTTATGCAGGGAACATGATTTTTCTAGAGATATCTAGCTGAGCTCTTGTTACGTAGGAATAAATATGCCAGTATATGTATATACGGAGATCGGTACCTTTTTATATCTACTTTTTCCTACCTTGCTACTACCTTTCCACCTTCCGGGTAGGAAAGGTGGTCGGGCTCAGATGCCCCAGGGAGTTTTAGTGGCTGGCGGCATTCAATATTCCGTAACTTTGCCAATTTATCGATAGATGTGCTCTGGTTCGTTTCCGCGGTTCCCTCTTGCCATCCATTCTGAATTTGAAGGGAAAATCTCGAGAAAGAGGAATACGTTCGTTTCTTCATCCTACTTCTTCTTTTTTTCCTTCTTCTTCTCGTTTACGTGTTTTTCTTCTTTTTCTCTAGAACATACGTCGCACACGACGACACACTTCATGTCTTTTCCTCTTCTCACGTTGGTCCTGTATCTCGAGGTACTTTGATATTCTGTACTTACCGAATGGATTCGATTAGGAAATTCTTATTTATTCTTAGAATACTTAATATCTGTATTATAAGGAAAAGTCTCAGGAAGAATTGAGAGTGTGGTGGTCCATGAGAACCATGTAAAATGAAATATCTGAAAACGTTAAATAAATGCCTGGAAATTCATAGCAATTACTTATCGGTAGGTCGAGAAAGCAAGCAAGCAGGCAGACAGCCGGGTAGGCGGGTAGGCAGGCAGACAGGCAGGCAGGCAGGCAGGCAGGCAGGCAAAAAAGTAAGCAAGCCTCCAGTCAGGCAGCTAAGCTACAGAACGGCATAAAATTGGATTTTTTCCAGGCCGCAGGCTGTCTCACGGCCGAGGAAAATATAGTCAGGACGGTGTGCTTTTCCCGCTGGTGTTGGTGGCACGGGTGTGCGCAGGAATAATCCAGGCCAAGGACGGAAGTCAGTGCTCAGATCAGATCGACGGAATAGTCGGAGAGATGTTCAATTTCCGGCTTTTCCGAGGTTGATTTCCTTAACAGCTGCCTGTCAGAATTTGAGGACGTCGGGGCGTCGGCGTCGTCGTCAGGATTCTTATTAGAGTTAACCACGACTGACTCTAGGCGTCTAATATATGATAGTGGTCAAAATGGGTGGTGGTAATGCTATCAGTTATTGACACAGCCGACAGCTCGGCGCTGTTATATGTGTAGGGGGTCGCGCAAGCCGCAGAAAAACTGTCAGGGGTTGCTGAGATCTCTGAGCCTTCAACCCCCTTCGAGAGGGGTTGACTGTTATAACTGGATTGATTCTAGATAAGTCGCGGACAAATCCCCGATGCCTTTGGCCGCGCTGAATGTTATTTTTATCCAATGGCGCCGAGAGAGCCAAAAATCCACCCTTGTTCCTTTTTCCGAAGGCAGGACGATCGACAGTCGTCCCGTGTGATTTATCGAAGACACCTAACGCCTTAGTGCAATCTATTCCGAGCGATACCAACTGATCCAAGTTACTAATATACCTAATGTGCCAGAGTTCACAGATCTCATTACTTCCTGCAGACTCTCAATATGAGGAATTCCTCATTTCCACAGGGGATGAAAGTCTGGAGATTGTCTGCGGTCTACGCCAATGGCTGGTGGTTTAGCCCTGAGATGTAGCCCGGCTAAAGGAAGAGAGAGTGGGTCGGGTGTTCGGATAGACGGCACGTGGATGTGAGTGTTTCGAAGTGTTGATACTCCACGGTCCAGCGGGTCCTCGTGTTCCTTCGCTTCGCCACCCTACATATTATATCATACCGTTCAGTAGTTCTCATCCCAAATGGACCAGAATAGATTCTCGATAATAGCTCTGACAATTGAAACGAGAGGGAGGTGACGGTCGAGCGCTTTGAGCATTGATAGAGTTAAGAAGGATCGTAACTTGAAATTCCCAATTACACACAGATCTCTGCCTTACCTACAGAAAACAGGATCACTATGAACGTCGCCCAGAGAGCAATAAAACAAGATAACAAAGAACCCAGCAAGATCCCTTTGTTTGAGAGAACTAATAGGAAAGTCTTTTTCCAATGGAGGCAATAGTAGCAACACAAGAGAATAACTACCCGGTGGAAGAACGGTACAAGGGAATGGCGATTGGTACGCGTTGCTAATCTCAGGATTGAGAAATCCGCATGGCGGTGGCCATGCTCGTTAGTCAGAAGCCCACGAGTCCTAAAGCAGGATAATCCTTAGCTCTTGTGAACCGTGTAAGCGCCATAAAAAGTTGGATTGGAATCGGGTTATTTCCTGTGCAAAGGTTGGGGTCCACGATGATGAAGCTGCGAGATGTTAAAACTCCCGTCTGGCTGAACTGGAGATTGGTCCAGGAAAACAGAGGGTTTGTTTGGGCAGGTACCAGCTGCCAGGTACAACGGATACAAGAGAGAGCGTAAAGTCCGTGGATTCGGAGTTCATGACAGTGTGTTACACCATGAATATGGAAGACCTCGTTTACTATACGCTGCCTTGCGCCATATGTATATACATTAATATACATATACATAGTACAGTCACCACAGTATATATCCATACTCTAGTCCTCATTCCTGGTAAGCGCACAGATCAGAACCTTCGGTACCCGCAGGTCTCGTTATGTCACGACCTGATGTTGATTTTATCGTTTAACACGAAGTTATCGTGAATTTCCAAGAGACTTCTGGTCCAGGGCGAAGTTGTCAGCTTTCGGTGATAATTCTATTCTGTATTCCCTTTCTCTTTCGTTTGCTCTTGTTTTGCCTGAAACTTCCTCTCCCCCTTGTTTTATTCTGTTGTTCCAATGAATTCAAAATAGAGGAGCAATTAGATCTTACACACGTCTGCGACAGTAGGATGTACATATTTTGGGGAATTTTCAAAGGGTCTTCTAAGATTATATGGTAAATATGAAAAAAAAAAAAAAAAAAATGAAGAGGGCGTTGAAATTGAATGTCCAGGTATATCAAAGACTTTAGTGGCAAAGGATGATAAATCGGTTGTTGGTGGCCGTTGTAGTGTTGGTGCTGATGCTGGTGCGCACATTATAAGGTCACCTCTTGTCAACTAAAGTTCATTGTGAGTCCGCGAGCCGATACCGACCTCACGTTATTAATGATACGTATTGTCGGGCTCTATGCGATTCTGCGTGGACCTTCATCGTCGGGAGGTCTCTCGTTTTAACCTGAAACTACCAGTCACGCCTGGTAACGAAGTGGTGAAAGCGACAGGCCATCTTCTCAGAGCTTATGGAAAAGCTTGAGGTTGGGGGGGACGATGCGATCACAGTTTCGTCCGTTGTCGAACGAGCGAGTCCTTCAGCTTAACTTTATATATACTCCATCCAGCGTGTCTCTATCAGCGTCTCTGGCGACCCTTTGCTATCCATTTGGAGGAGCTTCCCTGGGAAGCTGTGCTAGGACACAATTAAAGCTCTCGCCGAACCTCGAGAGATGAAGTGCCGGGGAGGTTGGTTGGGGTTCATGAAATGGCAAGGAGTCCAAGAGCTACTGGAAAGATGCGGATGGCTGGTTTGCCCGGTCAGATGGGTGGCTGGCTGGATGACTGGCTGGCTGGTTGGTTGGCTGGCTGGCTGGTTAATACTGGCTACGGAGTGGAACGGAGTCCAGTCCGTTTAGGAATTGAGAGTTCTAGGGGTTCGGGCTTGTCAGTGATGGTAACAATTTGCTGGGCATGTTGAGATGATCCTGAAGCTGGCTCCAGGCGGGCCAATAATTGCAAACAATTACCGTACATCTCCAGTCAGCTTCACACTGGTTCGAGGTGCAGCCCGAGGCAAAAGTATTGTCACTTCGTGGCGTGGCTGTGCTCGGAAGGGAACGTGGCCGCAATAGCTACGCCGTGGAGTTTAGGTAAATGATGGTGGTTGCCACGGAAATTTAGTGGCGTAATTTTTCGAAAGCTCTCCTTCGCGCCGAGGTAAATGATTTTGAAGTAAATTGGAATGTGTCGGTTAAATTCACTCGGTCTGCCAGTCCCCTTCTCCCCCTTGTCTCTCCGACCCTCACAATTCCTCACTAACCTTCGGCAACCCCCCCCC
>NW_014333091.1:223764-229506 GCF_000341935.2 Cephus cinctus | reverse complement strand
AGTACTCGCTTGAGGTTCAAGCTCAATTTCTTCGGCAAGTCTTTACCGCTGAAATTTCAAGAAGAAGAGGACGTCGGCGTCGCGGCGGCTGCGTCGAACTCGCCTCACTCGAGGAGCTTGAACGAGCCGCTTCTGGATGGATGATTGCGCCCAACCATTTCTTGAAAAAATAACGAGTCGCCCACGTTCCTGAGACTCTTGACCTTTAATAGCGCGGCAGCCTATAATCCCTGGAGGTCATGGAAGGGATATAGATTCTTTAGGCATACTGCATATATTTATATACGTACGTCTATAGGAGCTTTTTACATCCCACACTAGAAGCACTCTCGCCTGGTATAACTTTTTTCTAACGTAATTTTTCATAACCACTAATGCCCGAGAGACATTTGCACGGGACGCCGGCTAAAATGTTTTCGACTCGCCGCTATTGCGTTTAATAACGTTGCGATGGGTTGCTTCGCTTTTATAATAACGCCGCCTTCCGTTCGACGTTCCTCCCGAGCTCAGGTTTCAAAGGATATTTGAGTAACCGTCGAACAGTACGGCACGTTGAGCCTGACCGATTGTCAAAGGAATACTGGAATTTCAGAATGACGAAACGTCATTCTCCGATGACGTTCTCGTTTTTCTTTTTTCTTTTCTTTTTCGTTAATTTCAAACGCTCACTCATCGCTTTCAGCTCTCATCCGAGGATGTGACGTCAGTTTACTCAGTCCCTTTGGCTCTTATCCTTAATCGTCCACTCTTTTGGCAGGATTATCGTCTTATCATCGGATAGAATAGTCCTTTACACCTTTGGCGGGTTGTAAAACCTGCCTGAGAAATCTTCCTCCGGACGTCCTAGGAGTAAATTCCGCACGAGTTCTCCTCTGATAATTAATCACGAGTTTTAGCGAAGAAAAAAAGCATTTAAGGACATCGTGCGACGAATTCGAGCTCCTAGAGAATCATGAGTATTTCTCGGGTCGAACCAAAAGCGGTTTGATAAGTTCTCAGCTTTTTCCTTGGAAACATCTCGCGAGTGTCCGACGCTGATACGAAGCCTTCTCTATCCTCCCTCCACTCGACACTTTGCGACCCTTGCTCGACACTCGGTCTGCCCTGTTAGCGGGGAGGCTTGTACGCACCAAATAACCTGTGATTGATTTCGCAAAAAAGCATCTCCCTCTCACTGGCTACTTCGGGGAGGCGCCCTCCCCCCCCCCACATCACCTTCGGTTTGAACAAATTGAAAAATAAGCTACACGTGTCCACTCGTTTCTTTGTTTCTTCGTTTCTTTGGGTCTCTTGACGACTTCGCCTCCTCATCGACCTCATCCCTCCCTTTATCCCTAAACTCTCTTGCTGCGTCCTGACCAATTCGTTTCATACCGACCATTCACGCTATCGCGCATCCCAAATGCCGATCGATATCAGCCATCGAGATATCGAAAGATCCTCAGTCGATTTTACTTCTACCTTCGTTCTCTTCCTGGGTTTCTTGTCTCCGCTATACTTTTATTTTATTTTAGTTTTGTTCTTTCGGCGCCGTTCAATAACTCCGGTACAACCGAAAGACAAAAGTTCCCCTTTATTGTCTCGATTCCGAGATTATAACAGTCTTGTACTACAGCTTTCCGATTTTATCTCGTTTCGGTCGTCGGAAAACAATTATCGTCTCGATTTCATCGGCTGATCGGACGATGCTGTAAGGTGTTGTGAAAATTGTCATCTTAATAAAAGCTCTGCCACCGCGAGGGAACGACGAGAAGAATCCTCGGAGAAATATAAGGCTGAAAAGATTTCTACTGTTGATACGTCCATTATACGTAGAGCGCGTCGTGATTCGTGTCTGCACTATTATCGGCAGGCAGCCCCGTTAGGCTCTCACGCAGATTTCTATCGAGGCGAATAAATTTCCTATATGATTTATACAGGCAAGATGCATTGTGGCTCCAACTTGTATGGAAGAGAAACGCGGCTGGTTATGCTTTATAGATATTTTATGTAGGCACGCGGCATATATATTTCTTGAGCGTCGAGAGAGTATAGAGTACGGAGTATATAGAGTAGAGTAGAGAGAGAAGCAAATAGAATAGAATAGAACGATGTCCGCGTCCCGACGTCCCGACGTCCCACCGACCCTCGGCGACCACTCTCACACCCTTCTATTGATTTTTTTATTCGCATTATGCATCGTGAAGAAATATTTGCACTTGTATCTCGATATAATCCGCTTCTCCTTTTTTGCCTCTTTTTCTTCCTTTCTTGATAGTTGATATATCAAGTGGCTATATCTATAGTCACCATTATAGAAGGGCTCTGTGTACAGTGTTTGTAGATTTTCCTTGTGCGTTTTGGGATAACGAATAAAATTGTCGTTCGTTCAGAGGGCAGGGCGGTGGGGGGAAGAATTTGCGATTCGCGATTCGCGATTCGCGATTCGCCCGATGACTAATGGCAACTGCGGAATGGCAAACCACAATTGGAGACACGCGGAAACATTAAGCGAATTGCAAGGGAAATAAATGGTCCCCGGTGGCCGTTCTCTTCCATCCAGAAGCGACAGTCGAAATCGCGAGGAAGAAAATCGCGAAAATTCAACCCGATAAAATTTCCAATTCCCACGGGTTACATTTCGAAGACGCTATCTACTTGTTCGCCGCTTTGGTGGCTTCGTGTATTAATTAATTAAAATTAATGAAACCCCAACGCCGTTTAACGCAAGTGACTTAGCAGGGAAAATCGAGCAATTTAAAGGGATGATGCGCGTCTTTCTTTCCAATTAATACATGATTAATTATTCGGATGACACCTCGAGATTTTCCATTGACGGCGACCTCCGTCTCGCCGTAATGACCCACCGCGTGGGGCAACCCTTGAAAATTTTAATTATATCGCTAATTCTACGAGCCACGATAAAAAGGGATCGATCCGACACCCCTAAAATTCTACACTCGATTTGCCAATAATTCACCATTCTCAAGTAAGATTCGCACTTTTATAGCGAGAGAAAATAGAGAGTGAAAAAAAATTGCACCCAAAGCGAGTTCGATTCGACCTCGGTGACCGTACTGTGATTGGCACGTCACTCGCGAAATCACCCGCTAGTGCTTGGCAAATTAACGCAATTTTCAAAACAAACGGTCCATGCTCCTCCCATGCTCCTCCACGTATACGGTTTAATTACGGACCCTGCCGCAACACCACTCATTTATTACCAGTCTCCCAACGAACAAAAAAAAGCTCCAAGCCCGCGAGGGAGTGCGGCAGGAGTACGGCGGGGCGGCAGGGAGGGAGGGGAAAAAACATGAAGGAAATCGTGGCAAAACATTCTGTTCATCCAGGGTACACGGAGGTAATCAATGTTTATCCTCCTGTCAAATGATTACTCTGGAATCGTTTCCCATTGTCGGGGAATATGTCTTAACATTCACGTCGTTCGATTTCTGCCTCGTTATGAAAAATGGCTCAGCCATAAGTATAGAGCATAAAATATTCTTCAGTCGAATGAAAGATGGAAGAGCGAAGAGTAAAGAAATGAAGAATATGGAAAGTCTCTATGTACCGACGATGGCGAAGGAAGAAATGTTCGATGGCGTCGGGGGTCGTTTTCCTGATTATGAGGGACGGCTTGCTACAATTTTCCTAGTGAATAATTCAAGGTTCGGCGAAAGGGTGCCGTTCGCCGCTTTAAATTCTGCACCCCCAAACTCCCCCTTCGCTCACATCCCCCTTATGCCCCCGTAGCCAGAGGCTTTTCCACCCTATATTTCAATCAGTGCTCCTGACAGCGTACCTACCTATCCCGCTCTCCCTTTACTCTAGCAACATTCTCTCCTCCTTCCCTCCTCACCCCCTCCCCCCCTCTCGCTCTATCTCTTTCTCTTATTCTCCTCAATTCCCGCTTCGTACTCTTTCGAGCCTCACCAAATTAATCGGCCGTTAAGCATGAAAATTTAATCTACAGTTTTCTGTCTTTCTCTCTCTCTCTCTCTCTCTCTCTCCCCCTCTCTCTCTCTCTCTCTGTCTGCGCGAAACTGTACAAAAGAGAATCAACGTTTTCATAAATAACGCGCAGGTTTCACGTGAATCGCAAAATTAAAATAATCGACTAAAAAATTGATTAGTCCTTGATATACAATATACCATAGATGTAAATAACAGCGATTCGATTGACTATCGTTTTTTTTTAGATTCGCAGCAAGCGAAGTAGTTGCCGGCTGAACTGAAAGGCGCTGTAGCGAAGGTAGAGACGTTACAAAAGAAATGTCGAGGCCGCAATAAAAGCTACACGTAAAGTGAGCTTTTATTTCGCGAAGTCGGGCGAGTGGCCCGTGGGGGCCTCCCCGTCCCCCTGCACCCCCATCACCCTTTCTCACAACAACCCCTCCAGCACAAAACCTCGTTCACCATTACCAAGTGCAACAGCACTACTGGAACCAGCAGCATCGCCAGGGCTACCAACCTTCTGCTCTGAAAACTCGTTCGTTTGGTTTACCAGCCGGAACTAGGCGCGACCCTAGGGCAGTCACTGTTCGTCCTGTTCTCGCTCAGCAGTTCTGCCTCGTTTATTTGGCTCGGTTATTTTATCCGTCGGTAGACGCACCGTAAAAAGGAACCAATCATTATCATCCGTTTTACGCTCTAATACTCATCAGTTCGCGTTAGTGCCACGTAAATAAGCAACTTTCTGCCAATTATTCTCTGTACTACGTTAATCCACGCTCGACAACTGACACGCATCATTGATCCGGCGTCTGTAGCGTCGTATTCTAGGTATAAACGGGGAGGGTAGAAAATGATAATAATCGGCAGCATCTCGAGCCACCACGCGGATGTTCAGCGTTAGGGATCCGACCATTTGATACGAACGGATCTCGCCAAATCTTGTAAATCCTTCGACAATGATTCGCGTTTATGGTATTTCGGAATAGTGACAAAGCGAGGAGAGGTTTCGGGCTTTCAGGATTGGGTATGGGGTTATGTTCTATGGGATATGGGCCGTGGTCCATGGGCTATATGGGCTTCTCCCGGTTTCTGAATAATTTTTCTAAATTGGTCCCATATGTATGAGGGACCCCGCTGAATCCACAACTAGATGGGGAAATAGCATACTTTTTTACTCGCTCGTTTCTTCCCTCTCACTTTTACTCGCTTTTGAGTTTTATTTCTTTTTTCTCCTTTCTTTCTCCTCTTTTTAGCTCTACATGTATATTTCTTTTTCTCTCTCTCTCTCTCTCTCTCTCTCTCTCTCTCTCACACACACACGCACACGCACACCAAAACACACTCTCCCCTCCCCACCCTCCTCGTACCAACCGAGCGAGCAGCCATCATCCTGCATCCGCGCCTCTCTTTCATTCCCCATTTCGGCGGCGGAATTTTAAAGCCGCCCCCGTTGGAATAAAAGTACTTTATGGCTATGGGCTATACTTTTGTTCGCATTTCAAAAATAATGCTCCGAGGCGTCAGACGTACCGCGAGCGCTGCTACGATACTGCATGCGATACATTAATAAACTAGCCTTTTATGGCTGCCGTAGAATTGCTCGATACCACAGAATATATCTGACGATCTGACAGGAATACCTGAAATCCTTTTTAAATGTTTAAGTGTTCAATTCCATTAACTACAGTATCGGTACGTCCTCTGTATATATTTGAGAAAATAAAATATTTACTTTCGCAAAAATATCTTACGGTTTCACTTATTGGCAGTTGCGTGTTCGTGTTTTTTTTTTTTTTTTTTTTTTTTTTT
>NW_014333091.1:221594-223680 GCF_000341935.2 Cephus cinctus | reverse complement strand
TTTTTTTTTTTTTTTTTTTTTTTTTTAAATTAATATAATTGATTCGGCAAGTATTGACGGTTCTATAAAAGGTCTGCCCGTTACGTAATGTCTCAGAAATTTCTCACCCATACGCTTCCTGGTGCACGCGTCATAACTATACAGTAATGGGAAAACCGATGCAGTCTGTGGCAGAGTGGTAAAAAAAAGAAGTTGCGACCTTAAGCGAAGGCTATGGGAATTTATGGGTAAATATAAGTTATTCATCATGGGCCACCCCCCATCGTCCTAACATATGTTAAGAGAAACACGAGTCACATACCGATACCATATGTGAGCCTAGTCAAACGGAAATGGAAGTATCTTTGCGAATCTTCCGCGAGTTCCGCGTCATTCGTTCACGGCGCATTTTTGCACAGACGCGTCTCCGCCGCTTCGGGACACAACTTACGTAACACACGCGTTCAGCGGCCTCTCACACTTTTGCAATCTTCCCATTCTCCACTACGGTTTCTTCCTTCTTTCTGCGTCTATTTTCCTCTCTTTTCTTCGCATCGAAAAGAGTGGCTGAGATTGCGAGGTAGCCAATTTCTTCGAAAATCTCAAGAAACGAGATCGAATTCGGGAAATGTGCCCTGCCCCTCCTTCCCCTTTCGCCAACACTACTCTGGACGAGCTTGAGCAACGCGTCGGGAGGCTGCGTCATTTTTAAAAGTGTTCGAGTACCAGAAGGACGTTTCACTCGAGTCCCTATATTGATACCATAGGACATTTATTTTTATATGTTTTCGGCCTGTTTTTCCTTTTCGAATTATTTTTACTTGACATTCTCGCAGCTGATTTGACTATAGCCTGGATATCCATGGATATTGTGCGAACGAAAGTGTTTATTCGGAAAAGGGTGTATTATGTATTTGTTGAAGTTATGGGATATAGGGGCACAACTCCATGGACGTAGAGGTGGGAATCGGTTGCTGAGAATGCAAATGGACAAATATTTGTAGTAGAAAAATATAGGCACATACGTGAATTCTATTTCTAAGAGAGGGTTTTTCTTCTTATTTCTTATGTGCCACGTGGTCGATAAATGTGACACCGGGTATTGCTTCCTATGAATACGAGACATTTTGGTTTTTTTTTTCTTCCGTCGAATTCTTGAAAAACAGGCCAGTCTCGAAGTCTACCTACAATGTATGCAGGCTCCGCGAAAAAAAAAAAAATAATAAAATCTCGTTTTCCCGAAGTACACAAAGGGAGATCTCGAGGCGCACGTACTCTTTACGAGGTCTTCGATCACCTCCTAAGCATATACAAGAGACCTCGAGGATGAAGGGAAAGATACTATTGTGAAAGTGGGTAGGGAGGCTGGATGTGACGTAGGGCAAAGGTAGGTCTAGTGCGGCTTGTAGGGTTTTTAGAGCTCCCAGGGCTTCGGATGGGAATGGCGGGTTACTTTATGGGTAGATTTTAAACAAAATACGGTCCCCGTAAACTAAGGATCGTTAAACATGGCTGACTCTTCTCCAGTCCATCCCGTAGCCTGGCCCCGCGTCACCCCCCTGGGCGCGACCCCGTTGGTCCTCCGATGAAGGAACAGCGATACCGAGCATCCCCTCGGAGAGGCCACTCCATCAAAAGGGTGGCTTTTATATATTTTTATATGCACGAGGGTAGCCTCTGACCCGTTGCTCACATTCCACCCTTAGACTTTCCCTTCGCTCCCCTCAAGACGAGCACCGAGAGAAACTCGTTTTTTGAGTTTGAGTCGCTCCTCGCGTCACTCCCAACCCTCTGCCCGAGTTAAATGGGCCAAATCAAGAGAATTTTAAACGTGCCTATAGCCCTATACTACAGCCCCTTATAACGAACAAACAGCCATACACAGGAATCCATCTTTTTCCATCATTCGATTACTTCCTCCTTTTTCCTCTGACTCTTCACTTCCTCCATTAGTTTTTCACTCTGTGCGTCTCTCTCCTAGAAAACGTCACCCGAAGCGTGACAGCCGGCTAAGGACTTTTCAGTCGACTTTCTCAGTATACTTTTTTTTCCATCTCTCTCTCTCTCTCTCCTCTTATCTTCTTTCGAAAGTTTATCCGCGGGGTGG
>NW_014333091.1:217763-221360 GCF_000341935.2 Cephus cinctus | reverse complement strand
GGGGTAGTACATCCTACGAAGACAGTTAAGTGACTGGTTATTGAGTTTCGACAGGAAGACCAAGTGGCCGATTTCGACACACTATATCCTTTGCAGAGTAGCTGTCGGAGAAGTCTGGCGAGTGACCGTGTCAGAGGTCTTGGGACAGCTGGTGGGCAGGAGAAGGAAGAGAAAGTGTAAGAGAGAGAGAGAGAGAGGGAGACACCGAAAGAGAATCTTGTATTTGTCCAGTGGCAGAATTTATCCCGAGAATGAACGAAATTCGCAACACGGACCCGGTCAATACTTAAACAGCCGACAAGGTAGACCAGCGGAACGAACGGAAGCAGCGTGGCCGACAGGGCCGAAGGGGGGGTTCCTCTCCTCGCGGGGGGGTCGGTTCGGTCGAACAATACTGGATGTCGCCGCAGACAATGGACCTCGGTACTCGCGCGCTACAAGGCCGAACCCCTAAAGCCAAAACCAACTCTATCCAATGGCGCCGCTAACTGAGACGCCTCGACCTGCCATTTAAACGAGCACCTCGCAAAACTCATCCCATTCTCGCCTCGCGCTGCTACGTGCAACGAACGTCCCCTTTACGGGAGCCCAGGACTGGACCTAATAAGCCCAAATTAATGGCGACGCCGTTCAAGTGAAATGACTTCGACGGGACTGGAATTGATCTTGTCCTAGTCGACAAGTCAAGACCGAGAGAAATTACGTGAACGAGATAATTCAGGACGGCGGAGAGGAAAAATTAGGCCGGAGCGTAGCGCGGAATTCTAATTCTTTCGTTCGATTCATTTGAGAATTCAATTGAGATTCTGCGGAGGGATGAATGTGAACGTGAAACGGTAGGGTTCCTTGATAAGGAGGTTGACATCGCTGCTGCTATACGGTAACAACTCCAGCAACATCCCGCAGCTGGGGTGTCAAGTTGTTTCGCGCGTCGCTTTTAAAAGTTAAGGAACTACAACTATAAATTCGCCATTCCGCGTCCTGGACTAGCTCGTGTCGCAAGTTACACCCCTATATTGACTTTCCCCTAAAATTTAAGGGTTTTTCGCAAATTCCGGAGACACATAAAATTTCATCCTCATGGTTTACCCGATACACTCCTGACTCCTCTAGCTCCTGCTTTTCAAACATGCACGACGACCCTTCTGTGTCCCTTGCCCCATTGAGCCTCCACAGCCGATACAGCCGAGGACTAAACTGCGAGCTCCGTGAGATACTACTCTTGCGTTTCGAAGGTCCTTTTGCCCCTTTCCCAACAGCCTCGCTCTATGCGCCAAACGCTATGCGTATCCATGACTGTTACGCAGAAGTCAAGAATCGATCCCCTCAACCTGAAATATGCAAACCCAAATTGGATTCCGTCGAACCTTTGATCACTGGGAATTTACTAGTGTAATGGCGCCGGGGTTAACCGGAACATATATGTATGTCTACCTATCAAAATTTCATTTCGAGCATCAGTCGTGCGCGCGACTCTCTCCAACTTTTCAAATAGTATTTTTTTTTCCATCTCTTTTCTCCGGTTCTCTATCGTTTTTCCATGTGCATGCGAAATATTAACAGAAATTTAACAACTGTCACTCTCGACTAAACGTCTTTCCGTGTGACGCGGCCATCGAACGAAGAGCCTGAAATGACGTCCGGTTGTCGAGCGTACGTCAGAATGGAAGCTGTGCTTGATAAAAACATTATTAATTGAGTTGATCTCGAACCCTTTCGTCGGGTCGCCCGAGCATTCATCAAAAGACTATTTAGCTTCACTTTTTTTTTTGGTGCCGCGAGCTTTTGTGCAGAACGCGACCGTCCTCCTTAGCTGCGGAAAATTTCCTAGCGAAATAAATAAGAAATGTGAAGGGCGTACAGCAGCCCTGCTGCTTCCTAGATCGAGGATAGTCGTAGTGGTGGTAGTAGTCGGCCTGGATGTCGTCACCCCTTGCCCGTAAAAAGGCAAGCCATAAATAAAAGCTCGAAAAAATTGAAAGCTTAAAAGCACGATAAATAACGACGAAGCCTAATGTTGCATGAATGCGATAAGCCACCTTTGGGATAGGCTGCCAGGAGAAAATGGCAGTATGGAAGCATAGCAGCCATAGCTTCAGTATCAGGTGAACTCCACTCGACCTGTGAACTCTAAATAAATAACAACTGCCACGTATACCAAGAGCCATTCCCTTTAACCCTAAGCGGGATGCTGCGACATTCTCACATCTTCGCGTCTCCCTTTAGCCAAGCGACAAATCGCTCTGACGCGTGCGGCGGTTCCTCCTGCCCATCTTTCCCAACAAGTTTCACGGATTTCAACACCTTCGAATAGTTCGAATAGCTCGGCTCGGGATCCAATTCGGAACGCAGCTTCCGGCGACGCTCGCATTAGACTCGATCCACGTGATGATTTACGTGGCCGCTCGAACTGAGAGTGAAGCTCTAATGGGTTCTGCCAATTTTCTCTGTGCCACGAATTCCGAGTGCATTCGTTCGGAACGTTCCGTGCTATGGTTTTGCTCAGCCGTGTCTCCCTGCCCTCCAATCGGCATCCAGCATCCCCATCGGCCTATAGTTGCAGCGACGCCAGTAAAAGTGGCAGCCGACAGTAGATGGGTCCTACAGGAGACGACCATGAAAGTCAGCGCCAGCAACATTGCCAGAAGCCGCGGCCACAAACTCCTCGTGAAGCTTGCCTCGTCCGTTGAAAGTCATTTAATTTGGCTTTTTCACCTGGATCATCCGGGGATCTGCATGAAAATGAAACTTTCGTAGACGGACGAAATTAATGAATTTTAATAAGGGACGCTCGTCCTCGTCGTCATCGTCGTCGTTCTCCCCTTTCACTTCGTCTCGTCTACCCCATCCCCGCCCTTACGACTGGGACTTTCACGAAATAAATTAAATACGTTAACACCGTGGAAAACTTTTTCGCTTCGCTTCGGTTCTTTGTTTCCATTGACCCGCCTCTTTAATTCGGATTCTTATTTATTCTTTTATTTATTACGCAAGATAATCGATCTTTCGTTTTCATACGATTTCTGTCTTTTTCTTTGTTCACAGGTAAGAGACAGATCTTAATGCAAGCTAGTATGGCTGCAGTGGAAAGCGATGAGCATCCCCTATAGGGTTTCAAAGGTAGGGAAAGTTGTATATGTATATATTCATCTTATACTTCTACGGACCTTAATTAATCGACTAATTACGTATTAATTTTTCAGCATCTATAGGAGCTCTGTCTCTATATTACTGGTGTTCGTACTTTGATCTAGTCTAATTGTAAGTACCCGACAGGTTAGTGTCGATGGCGCTACACTCCAGCCGATGGCTCCTTTCGCTCCTTTCGCTCGTTGGCTGGCTGGCTCGTGTATTACTTTCCCACTTTGCCGAGCGATGAATAGAGGGAGTTTGGGGTTGAACGGGCGAGAAAAGGGGGTCTGGAAAAGATGAGAGAGGGTGGGAGAGTTTATAAGTTGGTAATTTGAGGCACGGGGCACGTACGCGGAGCCAGATCTTTGCGGCGCCGAAATAAATCAAGCAGCTATACACGTCTCCTCTCTCTCTCTCTCTCTCTCTCTCTCTCTCTCTCTCTCTCTCTCTCTCTCTCTCTCTCTC
>NW_014333091.1:216424-217621 GCF_000341935.2 Cephus cinctus | reverse complement strand
TCTCTCTCTCCCTCTCTCTCTCTCTCTCTCTCTCTCTCTCTCTCTCTCTCTCTCTCTCTCTCTCTCTCTCTCTAGCTCTTTCGGTCTCTTACCGCCCGGCTCGAGCATCGGAGCTATCCCCTTGCTATTCCCCTGGCCGCTAGCGATCTTCACACAGGACGCGAGCGAAGTCGACGCCGACGCCGCGACGGTTATTTATTCGAGAATTACGGCCGCTTATTATAAGTCCCTCTTTATTCTAGGTGGCGTAGTGGTGCCACGCGCAGAACAGATTCTCCAGTGATTTAATGGAGTCCCGACGATATACACACTGCCGAAAAGCACACCGGCAACATCCGGAGGGAGTCCACACAGAGATTTCCGGGGCTTTGCTTCGCAACTTGTGAATTACCCCAATTTCTCATTTTTTAGCCTCTTTACATTTTAAACCTTAAATCTCTTTACAAGATTATCTTAATCAACGACATCAGGGTAACAAGGTAAGTTCCTTATGCGAACTACGTTCCAGTGGGGGCCGCGGGGTCAACCTACAATCGGGGCAGTCTCGTCGAACGTTGGCCAGGAAATGCAGCATCTCCGATATGGACTAAGGGCGCTCTGCGCGCGCACGCGAAACCTCCCCGGGGGTGTGGTCGACCCCTTGCACTACGAGATCCTAGGTAGAATTTTAAAAATCACCGGATATGAAATGGTCCCTCAGACTCTCAGTCAAACAGGTCCAAACGTTGTTTTAGATGAGATTAAAAGAATTTATTTGAAAAGTCAAGAAAAACTGTAGTCAATGTTCTGCTGCATTAATTTTGCATTCCTCGTTACTCCCTCTGGGTTCTGAAAACTTGAGTATATTTATAATTTATCTTTTAGGGGAATCGTGGAAATCTCAGATTGAAGCTTCCGGCCTTCGGTTTGCCTGTAACCTAAGAACTTTTGCCTCGCTTAGTCCACCGAATCGTTCGCCGCGGATGCACCCAAAGATGCATGCCCGAGTGCATCCAACTTTTCCCTCCCTCCGTCGAGATTCCTTCACTGTCTCAATTTCTGCTTTTCAAAAAAATGTCAGGCACTCTACTGTTCGCTCAACCGTTACTCAGGGCCCAGTAAAACTTTTCCGCAATTAAAGAGAGGGCTGGTGACGTGAATGAATGAAGAAGAAAATAACAGCCGCGGCTAGATGAAAAAAAAAAAAAAAAAAAAAAA
>NW_014333091.1:215972-216385 GCF_000341935.2 Cephus cinctus | reverse complement strand
AAAAAAAAAAAAAAAAAAAAAAAGAGAGGAGCAATGGAAATAGCCTTGGTGTATTTTGCCTGCAGCACAGCCACCATTTTTCCAGGATCTATGCCGTTCCATACCCTTATAATGTATATAGGGATTGATGCACGGTGCATCCTCCCATGGTGCTTCGAAGGGGACAATTCTTTTCCATGGTTCGTACGAGGCGTACGTGATCGTGCATTGAATCTCATTGGTGATAGCCGCGAGTGGTGGGTAATATATCGAGTGCAGTCAACCCCCGTCGCACCGATCGAGCCACCCTCCGAGCCACCCTGGTGTGCGGCCATTGTGCGAAGCTTTGTTCGAACGGTGACGGGGTCACATTAATCTGTCTCTCACCCCTTCTGCATAGCTCTCCACGTTATAGGAGCCATGGTAGCCCCCCT
>NW_014333091.1:205139-215715 GCF_000341935.2 Cephus cinctus | reverse complement strand
CCTGATGCACCCTATTGCACCTCCAGGACGTTCCACCCACCCAACAAGATCAACAGTGACCATCGGCCACCCCATAACGCCGTTTCTCATGCATCCCATGGTGTTTGCGTGTCACGGGCACAACCCATAAAGGATTCGGTTACGTCTCGATCGATCGTGGATCTTGAGTCCTGAGGGAGGAGAGGCGTCTCGACGGCGACGACGTCGGCGCATCTTCCGTAACCGCTCAGCTCGTGCCAATCGGCTGACGCTATTGGTGGAACTTTGCCAAACACGCTGGAGAGTTTTCACACGTGCGACAACCGATGCTCTATGGGTACTATGCATGGTGTATGCGGCTGCTCCTGTGAACACTGCCTAACGGCGGCAATGACGTCACGGCGTTAACGTCGCTTCTTTCAATCTCACAGCCTTAATCGGATCCGCGCAATAACGATTCCTATGGGTGCGCGTGTACGCGGCGACGGAGGATAAAGGCGGGTGATTCGAGATGGGGATGAAGGGATGAATTTTCGCGATAATGCCGGTACGTGAAATCGTGGGAATAAATGAAAACGATGGTTGGATGTCCGGAGCGAGAGGCGCCGAGTGGACGATTCGGCACTGCGATGAGAACGCGCCCTGTGAACATTCTGAAAAGCCCCGTAATCATCGCGCGGTCTCCAGGCAATTGGTACATCCCTGGGCAAATACTCGCGCAACCCTCTCTGACCCATCCCTGTCGCCTATTTATAATTCCCCACTTTTCTCTTTTGACCTCCCGTTCAATTTTTTTACATACGTGTATGTAAATATATGTACTCGACTTTTTTTTTCAGGATGAAATTTGTACACGCTTCACGCGCTATCGCTCCTATCGATGAACGCCGAGTCTGGTACACGAGAGAGCTTTTTGACGTGTGTGCTTGCTTTGAGTATTCGCACTGGTCATGCGTGTGGATTAATGCTCGTGCGTTTTCATCGTGTGTGTGTGTGTGTATGTGTGTGTGTTTGTGCGCCGGTGGGATCCCTGGGATTAGCTGTGTTTACGATTTAAGCGCATTTACCCCAGCGGTAAATATGACTTTAAATAAACCGGTTAAACGGTATTGCTTCCGTCAAATTGGTACTTTTACTTTTTATGGTAAAATGTTCGTTATACTGGCACTACTTTACGACTCTGTTAGTGCCCGACAATAGTGTATAGAGTATTTTTCTATCACAGATCCTTATTCCTCTTTGCCTATTTTGGTTAGCTGTTGTGCTTATGTATGTTTCAGAGAGAGATTCTCGATGGCTGCAAGAAGATTTATATTGTATACTTTTTTTTTTTTTTTTGAAAAATCTTATAAAATTGTATGGAACAGTTTGAAGATTTTGTGATTTACAAGGCAGGGTCGTGAAACGACAAGATTCTGCAACATGTGAATCCTTCGATTTTTTTCGGAAGTTTTTCTGCCTTACTTCGTTTCGTCTACTAGACAGCGAGGTGACGGCCCGACTGAAGTGCGCAGGGGGTCGAATGGAAAAAAAAAGGAAAGTCACCCTGGTCGGGAAGGTGGGGAGATGGTAAAGCAAATGAGGGGTATGGAGGTGCGCTCGCAAGTCTGTTTCGAGTTTCGAGACATCGCTCGTTGTATCGTGGCTGTATCGATTCATCCCTTCCAGTGGCTACTGAGCATCAGTGGTGGGGGATAGGGGTGGAAGTCCGTTTTACACGAAGGAAAGTCTCAAGTGTTTTGCGAATACCTGTAGCTGCTAATAATTATCGTAATGTCATGCTGAATTAATTAGTTGGATCTTCAAGTTCGTCAGAAAAATATTATTCTTCGTAGAAATTATAATTTTTTTTTAAAACTGCAGCCAGTAGACATGGTTACTTCAGTCAATAGGATTTGTAATTTCTGCACGATTATAATTTAAGAAATTTCATTTTGCAAAAATTCAATATCATTACCATTACGAATGATCAAATGTGCCCGACAGACTATTGAGTAATTGTAAAGTTGTGAAGATAGGAGGTTCGAAATAAAGCGGTGTGTAACACTGGCTTGTACATTGACTCCCCACCACGAGCGACTAAACTCCCACCCTCAAGATTCTCCGTACTCCCCTGAAACCCCTACCATTTGGGGGTAGTTTTCCGTAGTTCATCGAAACCCCGCAGGATGGCGCCACAATTTGGTTTTCCGTGAATTTCAGCAACTCGCATCCACCCCTACGTCGGTAAGGTAGGATGCGGCAGGGCGCGCGCTTCGAATACCTCGGCGCCGGGACGCGTCTCGGTATCCTCGTAAAATCCTAGAGCGCATACGTAGATGCTTGGTGTTCGGGGGGGTTATTGTGGCTTCTTAGGATCGGGGCTGAAAAATAATACCTGCACTCGTATATTTCTACGGTAATTTCAGTGTGGCCAAGAGGTCGGCTTGCAGCGAAGCGTGACTGGCGCGATAGTATCGTGATTCGCCGAGGGGATAAGCGTCGGCGGGGCCGTTTTATTTTCTAGTTTAAAATGTAAAATAACGGGAATTTCGCAAATTACAGAGGCGAATGTTATTTGCACAAAGTAATGTGGCGAGCGCGCTGTGCTCGTGTACGAGGAAGAAATTCTTTGGCGCGACTTGGAGCACTCTTACCAAATAACTCGGAGGACTATAAGTTTCGACAGAGAATTCGGCCATTATTTCAAAGTCCTTATCGATCAAAGACATCCATAAGGATTTTCATTCACATTTTCATTTGGATTTTTAAGTATATTTCAGGTTGCGTTCAGTCCAACTAATCTATTCAGTAGCCAATGACACCTTTGCGGAACTAACCCTTTCTATTTGTCAGAGTGTGGATCGATCTCATACTTAATTAAAAAAAAAAAAAAAAATAGAGTATCGCGCGTCTAATTGACCCGAATATATTTCCCTAGGCAATGGGGTCCTTCTCTCCCGATGTATTCCGAGGAGCAAGAATACGAGGGATAGGGTTATTTACTAGTCACCCCTGTGCGTAGCTATTCCAACTGGTGGGTACATAGCTGCGTGCCTATGTTTGCTCTAGACTAGAGAATTATTATTACAGGGTTGCTATGTAATTACCAAATATAATTTGTTCCAGTTATCGGTTTTGTTGATCTTCATTTAAATCAAAGCTGTACACAGGTTGTCACATACCGGTTTGAGTTGCGTTTAATCATTGTCAAGCCACCCAAGCCACCCAGCCACCCAGCCACCCAGCCACCCAGCCAGTCGCCCTCGCTCTGCCACTTTTCGCACCCCGCAACCCTCACACAACTGCCAACGCTTCATACACGTTGCGTGTGCTAGCTGTTTGCATTTAGTGTGACACCCGCGGCCGAATATTATATTGCGTGCGATACCTATCTCGTCAAAGCTATGCTAAAGTGTGCTGTTTGTATCGCGCTCATGGGGAGTCGGCCTGATCCCACGATCATGGCCCGAACCCTTCTTGCTCTTTCGTGATATGGAATTGCTGTGGTTGAGTTGCCGTAAAAGTATTAGCACCTCCAGTATCGTCTCGTGACCCCAAAGTATCCCAAAGGACGAAGGCAGTCCACTGTAAATCTCCAAGGTTGTGGGAGAACCAAAAAGTAGAACTGCCGCGATCTAGGTAGGGTGCGCGCCCATATTGAAACTGTACGAAGATCGATTGCAGTAGGTGCTCCAGTCGTCGAGTGGAAACTCGACTTAAAGAGAGTAGCAAGTGTTCCGGTTGATCCGCGAGGGAAAGCGAGTCAAGGTGTTAAAGGGGAATTTAATATCAGAGCAACCGGAGCTGAGATCATCTTGGCTTTGGCGAATCGGTTTGCAGGTAGCCTTTGACAATCCTGAAACCGGAAAACTATTGCTCCGTAACGCGACTCCAAAGCCTGAGGCGTGTCGAATTGACGTCCTCAGAACTTTCAGGAGTTTCAGGCTGACTGAGACAGGGGGAGAGATAGAGGTTAAGGATAAAGGTAGGGGATGCTTTATCGTAATGTACGAACGTGGGCCTAATTTGGTCTCCGAGGAAAATGTACATTATCACGTTATCCCTAAGCCCGAAATTGCGTATAAGATGCGAACTGAATGTACGGCTTCAACTTAGGACGACGTATAAACTGTAGAAACCTTGTGCAATGCTTCCAGTGTAAACTGGCACGTGGAGACCCGGTCACCGCGTATGTCACTGGTCCAACCGAAACCGAAGTTACTTTAAAACCGAATTTTTTAAACCAAAGTTCAGCTAGTGGGTGAAAAGGGAGACGGGCAGAGGGTGCAGCTTTACAGCACTTCCAAACTAATACGGCCGGTTGTTGTGTCAGGCGGAATAGTTTTGCCCCGGTTCAAGAATCTTCAAAGTGTCCCAGGACCTTCCGAAATTTTATCACGAATTCCAAAAATCGACCCGAGGCATTCATCCTCTGTGCCACTACCCCGCGTAATTATCCGTACAAGAATTTCGTATTGTTATTCGGAGTGCGTTGTTTCTTTGGTTCTGCTTCGTCCGCTTCGACACGGTTCCTGTCCACTGTTCCTTCCGACTGAAGTATCCCGTCCAGAATCCATATACCTCCGACGTTCCTGTACATCTCACTATACGATCATAAGACCTCCTGACCCCTTGTGGGACGTAAGGAATTAAGGCTGGCGCGTAGCCGCGACTTTTAGACAATTCGTAAATTCTACGATCGTAGCGTGCGATTGCGCCATATCGCGCTACCACGTACATTGTTTAGCGTGGGAGAGATATAGGGCCGGGGGGCCGGATCCGGCTTGTAAAATCCAGCCTGTGAAATATTTTACACGTATTTTTCCGGCGGCACACGGGAATGTAAAGTACGCGTATGTGGATAGAGGGATGGAGGCGTGGATCCCGCGATCGGGTGGGCTGTGGGGTGGGGGGGGAGGGGCCGCAAGAGAGAACGAAAGAATGGAAAGAGTGGGAGATGAAGGGAGATAAATGAAAAGAGTGTGAGTGAGTGAGTGTGTGGAGGTGGGGGTGGGGGGGGGCAGAATCATGGTTGGGGAGTGCGTGCTTCACGCGACACAATCCCTCCCCCCGCCCCTCAACGCCCAGCAAAAACCCCCCGCTAAGTCATTACTATTAATAACCAGACAGAGAGAACAGTGGGACAGGCCGCGTTATTATTCATAATGATGTGATTCATTTCCTCGAGCCCTCCGGAGGTGGCTCTGTGTTTTCTCTCTAATAAGTTGCAAATCGTATTAATATGCAAATATTCACTTGGCGAATACGGCCGATTACCGCGCATCATATCTTGTCCTTTATGAGATCGAACATAGCCAGAGGATATAATTGAAAACAGCATAACGTATAAGTGCGCTTGTATAGGATCCCTCAGCAGCGAGAACAAAGCCTACTGCCGTGGATCATAATCCGAATAATAATTATAGTCCCGGGCTAACGCAACCATCTGCCTTAGTTCCTACAATCGTTCGTGTGTGTGGGAGATGAAAATTTGGGAATTTCGGTGAAATTGTCCTGGGGAAAAGACGGGCACGTGCGCAGCCCCGAATAATAGGAGGGCAGTGAGAAATATTTTGGCAAGGAAGTAACAGATATGAGTGAGATAAATCTCGGATGCGTGAGTCTAGTGCGACTGGGTTGTATAGCCGGAGAGGAGCCCGAGCGCGTATATGGGATATCAAAAGCAGGAAAACGCCCACGGAGCAAATACGAAAGGAAATATTCGGCAACGTTATTGCCAGGGGCACGAGTAGAGTCTCGTGTCTTATTAAAATTGAACAGGCTACGTGTGGCCATTGCGTATTGTAGGTTGCGTGGCGTTAACGTGCCGCTAACCGAATCCTGCTTCTTTTTTCTACCCTCCCTTCACAATACTTTTCAAGTAACACGTGAGAGAGAATTCCCTCCTTGTGGCTAAACAATAACTTATTACATATGTATACGTATACATGGAGGGAGTGAGAGAGAAGGAGGGGTAGTTGCGTGTGCGCGCGCGTGTGTGTGGTGGTGTGGGAGGGGGGTGGGGGAAGTATCGCTCTCAGATCTCAATGATTTTATGCGACTCGCGATAGACACGCTTTGCTTTAGATTTACGTTGTCGTTTATACGTTTACCGGTGCTTTTTACCCCAAATGAAATGCTTGGGCTATTTTTCGACATAATACATTTGGAATTTTTCAAGATGCACGATTACGTAATATGAGAGTTGGTATGGCTAGGTAGATGGGTAGGCGGGTGGGTATATGTAAGTAGGGACTTGAGAGTTTGAAATAAAATTGGGTAAAAGCGGCGAACCCGAAGGTTAAAGTTAACGGAGCGTAGTACTTGAGCCAGGACGTTTGACCTGTTGGCTACGGCGGCACGAGGCACCACCTGAAGGTTTCTGGCCCTTCTGCATACATTAAAGATATAACGAGGTCCGGCAGTGTCGGATGGAGGGAGATGTAGGCAAACGCGCGGCACACCGAAGCCAAAGGGTACGAGGAGCAGCATGAGATGGGATGCGATGGGGTGGATGGGCCAGGGTGGTTGAGGGTGCTCGGGGTAGGATGGAGAGTAGGGTTACATTGCTATTTGTCGAGGGCAAGGTACGGTCAGAAGAAGAGAAGCGGTGGCGGAGGGTTTAACTTGCCTCCTTATTTCCCAACAGACCAGCTCACCGTCGTCGTCCTTGCTCCTGCCTCTTCCAACCCCCCTTCAGCACTGGGCTACCCCTCCCGCCTCGCGCCCTTTACACCCTCCCGTTCCCTCGTAGTCGTGGGAGCAGCCGCACTGGGCCCTTCTATGATTTACAACCTGCAGCGACGCTCGTCTTGTAAACGGCACTGCTTCCGTCGAGAATCCCAACCCCATCTTCTTAGGGTTCTCTTGCAGTTAGGGGTGGAAGCGATGCGAGCAGTTGGAGCAATGAGCGTGAAGAATTGGAAGCTTTTTTCCAGTTGTAGCTTTACGGTGGACAGGGGCACTAGGAAGCTGGTGTGGCTACCCCCTGAATCCACCCCTACGTATACGATCGATACCCACGTTATACCTTTCTTCCACATTTACTTTTACTTCCGCCCTTTCATTTTCTTTTATTTTCTTTTTCCCCTCCTGCTCTGTCCTCCCGTATCAACTTTCTACCCACTGCTCGCTAAACTTTGAGCACCTTTCATCGGGTTCCAAGTTATCGCCAGGAGATCCGCGATTCTCTAACGGGATAACGGGGCGACTCCTCGAAGGGGGTAGTTTCGGGGTGGCTTGAGAGCAGCCGGTCTCGCCACTAGTTGCTGAGTGCAAATAGTCAGGACTACGAGAAAGGGATCACGGTCGGTTCTCTAAGTTATTTCACGGAAGACCGAGTCCAAGCTCAGATCGATTATATAGAGAATAGTGGTCGAATCTAAGGGAGGCCTGATCGTCACCATCGGAGTATGGACGGAATGGAGAACACTGGTAGAAAGACAGAGTGTAAGATATATGACGCAGTCAAACTGTTCGAGAGCATAGGTCAGTATTTTGAATATGTCAGTGAAACTTGTGGAAATCGAAAATCCTTTACCATCCGTGTATTTAATATTTCTCGTATTTCCGCAGCAGCGGAATAGAGTGGCATATGGCTGGCACGATAGGGGATGATGCCGGTTGAGGGGTGGTAATGGGGGGTACGAATGTGGCCGGGCAATAGAGAGCAAAGAGGTGTGCTTTTAACGAGCCCGAATTGGCTGAACTTTAAAACCCGTCGACGACAAAGGCGGACTCACATAGACGCGTCTCTCTCGCACTCTCGACAGAATCTCTCTGCAGTTTCGCTATTTGAAAATGTTGAATTTCCACGTGTACCGCACGTAACCACCGATACACGTAGCCAACGTAGTACGTAGTCCGTACGGACATACGTGCCAGGTACGTTACATGCGGAAACGTAACGGCACGGTTCCGTATTGATTTCCCGTTCTATTTTACCGAGGACGGCAGCTCAGACCTGTATCTCGATCGGCACGATAATCGGACGGCCAATGCGCTCGCGGATTCAATTCCGCACGAAGAACCGGAAGAAACCTGGCGCCGCATTGTGCCATTCCATTGAATCAATGAGAGTGGCGACGCAGGAATGTACATTCTAGCAGCCTGGAATCCGTCGAATCGGCGAGATGCTCGACCTTCGGTCGAGTGTCCAATTGGATCCAGCCTGTAGCGACGATTTTGGATTTCAATAGTTTTTGCATGGCGTCGCGACGCATCGCGTCGAGGATACCCTTTCATCCTTGGTTTCGTATGGCGTAATCCAACAGGGACCACGTATGGGTCACGTAGAGAACGTTAACAATTGAAAGTATGCAATTGAAAGGTTACACGGTCGCAGCGTTTCCCGCCGCGACCCAAAAGCCTTGACTGCACGACAAAGCATAATTGCACACCCGAAAGGATCTTCCATCGCAGCGCGTCATCCACTTCTCCACTTCTCAAAATAGTAAATCGACGCCGAGACGGCGACCTTATTCCCAGCCCTCCCTTCTTTTACTTACCTTTGAAGCTTTTCTCTTATTCCTATACTCCTTTGCCCACCTGCTGCTATCGGGGTATATATACTTGCACTTCGACTTTACTCCCTTATTACTCCCCTCCCCTCGCACCCATTTCGCAATCCGCGAGCTGTGCTCCACATCTCTTTACGTTACGTGCAATTATCCGGGCAATCGAGCGAGACAGCGAGAACTTCCCTTCTTTGCTTTAAGCTACGTTTTCGTATAATCTACATACAGTCGGGAATACACGGTAGAAAATATTCTCTCGGGCTGAAATCGCGGTTTCATAGGAATAAAGGTTAAATATTTATTTTACTCCGTAACATTGACACGATAATGTACCGTTGGAAGAAAATTCTTATGGGTTATGATATCACGACAAGGTATTCAGAAATTCATTTGAATCTATCAATAATATATTAACTCTTTGTTCTGTTATTAGAGGAGCGCGTGAATATGTAGTTGCGTGAACTCTGACGCAATGAAAGGAGGCGGAGGGAAAGTTAGGAAAATAGTTTCCGACGTGGGTATAGAAAATTCAAGAGTGAAAGATATGAGTCAGGATCGAAGTCAGCGTGACCGGTTTTCGTGGTAGGTTCTTTAGTCGGAAAGAAAAAAAATTTTATTGTCCCGTCAACGTCTAAGTTCACGTCGAAGTGGAGTTGGAGTTTCTATGGCATACGCGATACAAGTATACATAAGACTCGGCCTGGCACTTATTATTGGGGTTAGGTTAGCCTAGGTTAGGTCAGCTTGTTCCAACTCGAGTACGACGATAGCTCGTCGTACCGACGTACCAAGAAATGGACGGAGGGTGTTAAACGGAGCTATTACCCCAGTCGCCTCCGTTATTGCTCATTTATCGGCGAGCAAGCTCGGAAAACTATTGTCAGCTTACAAGGAGCGGCACCCGGGCGATTCCAGATCCTCAGGGAGTTCAGTTGGGAACCGGGAACTCGCAACTCTCGATAACTTCCACGAGCAGGATCAACGATACTGGAGGCTGCGCGAGCTATGAAAACTTTCCCAGCCGACGCTACAGCATCCATCCTCTGGGTACATCGTCCGGTGAGAGTTCACCATTATTTTGCCTGATGCTATGATACCTCGGCGAATGGCATAACAATCGGATTTCTAGCAATTCCAATGTTAGGATCGCGTGGGAGTTTCGGCATATCGATGAGCCTTCGAATACGCATTAATCGGGACGTCGTGTTCACCGACGCCATTCGACGAGTACACATGTAACATGACGTCGATGATAGAGGGTGATAAATGGAAATCAATTTCGAGGAATTTTTCCTCTGATAAAACAAAAAATTGAAATAGATGAGCCAAGGGTGTCTCTAGGACGTCGCGACGCCGCTGCTGACTTACGACCCCTTGCACCCCTACGCTCATAGTCACTTGCAGCCATCGGGTAGCGGCAACACGCACACGCAATTTTTCGCACACGCGAGCGCGTAAATAGGAAAATAAGTAACGGCGATAATTAACGAATATGCTAAGCGAGGGAATAGAGAGGGATCTATAATTAGTCCTTGGCTCGACGCGATACACACTTACTTTAATTATTCAGGCCTAGTTCTTTATGACGCCACGCCAGTTTTAAATTAATTTTAGAATTACGTGACTGCAAGGAGGTTGCATCCATTAACTCCTTCGAGTCCTGCCGCTGGTGTTTTAGTGCCTCTTTTTCCTACAACCGGAAGTCAACGAGCAGCGACAGTAAACTCCTCACATACGAGGATACATTCGCATCGTTTTCACGTTACTTTTGGATACATGAAAGATTCTTTGGATATGAGATATATATATATATATATATATATATATATATATATATATATATATATATATATATATATATATATATATATATATATATATATATATATATATATATATATATATATATATATATATATATACCAGGTATAGACAAGACACACCCCATTCCTTTTGCCGGCCGACAATGCCAGTTAGGACGAAGGGATGCTTCCGTGTAATACGAGGTGAGACGGCCCCTCATTTTTCAAGGACCTGTCTCTAGCTCTTCTTCTGGCCCATCAATTCGCCCTGATCTCTCAATCAGTCAACGCCACCCA
>NW_014333091.1:203203-204337 GCF_000341935.2 Cephus cinctus | reverse complement strand
ATTTCCTTCGCTTACGAAATAATATAAGAAAATTGCGATACTCGTCTGCCTTCTGCTCCGCCAGGTCACTTTGCCTCCATATGCTATCTGCTATTTCCTCTCGCCACCCCCTAACTTCCCCATTAGCACTGGTATAGTAGTAAACACTTTTTTTTATCTATCCGCCACTTATGTATCGCTCGCTGGACCAGTTTTCGAATCACTCGATATTACACCGTTAGTCTTCACGGATGAAGGCGTCTCTCTCGCGTCAGGGAACTTTGGCTTTTCTGATCCCTGAGAGCTTTATCCCAAGTTGCAAGGGAGCTTAAGCTCTTATGGGTCATATGAAAATTGGAGGGAACCATATATATATACATACATAGGTAGGTACTCAATGGTGGGATATGGTGCGTGCTATTAAGGCGGAATGTAATTGCGCGTGAATAAACTATGTTCCTGTCTTTGTCATTCTTTGTCCAGCGGTTCACAGTTCAGGATTATTCCGTGGAACGTGTCGTTTTCGCGAAATTTTGTAGATTAGATTTTATCTTGCTGGTCAAGATTTGTTGGATGCCGTACAGCGAATTTGCCATTTTCCATTTGCCATTTGCCATTTGCCAGTGTCTACGGGCTATTCGGAATCCGGGCTACTTTAGCTGATGGAGAAAGGGTTGACTTTCAAATGTTTCTCTGGGTCATGAGGGGGTCGATTTTATTCCTGTGCCAAAGTGGTAGGTAACTGTATATGGTGTAGTGTCGTGTGAAAAATGAGGTCGACAGGAGGAAAATGGTAGCGAATACTATGTACGTTAATGATAACTGATTCGATTGGGAGGCTAATCGAAATGCATGCGAGTTTTAACAATAAACTCATTAATGTTAATGCTACGTTAACAGCGCAAGGGACTAATTTGGTGGTGCAAACAAAAGCGCGACCGAACGCCGAGTGCGCCCGCTCGCAATGATTATCGGAGATATTTAATTAATTAACACGTCCAGTGCTCCGAGACTAATATATGATACCATGACGTCGACGATATTACAATGTATTCATCTGGTATTTATGGTGAATGGACATCGGCGTGAAACAGGCCAGATTCGAGTGGTGGCACCGGGCGATTGGGGGGGGGGGGGGGGGGGGAAAAAAGGGGG
>NW_014333091.1:190701-203163 GCF_000341935.2 Cephus cinctus | reverse complement strand
GGGGGGGGGGGATGAGGAGAAAACAGTGGGAGAAAGGGAGAGAGACAAGTGTAATTCCAATTTCACGCACTAATCAGCCATGTCGATTAATTACTTTAATCCTCTCAATAATTTGTTCGAATAATTAACCGTGTTTTGTCCGAGCCCGGACTTTCCTATAGAAGCAAAAGTAACAAGTTAGCAGTTCCTTTTCCGAAACTCACGAACTGCGGAGTGGCTTGTTTTATAGATTCTTTCTGGTACCTGCTGGATTCTCCGTGTCCAGTCTGTAAATCCATCAATTATTGAACAAGAAATGGGAATCGATCGAGACTATGGGATAGGTCAGGGACCACTGCAGAAAACATATATGTATAGACGTGTCCAAGATGAGAATCTCCATGCACTTCCATGCATTCTTAATAGCCGTGGTTCAGAGTCTCGACAGTCCAGGGGAGGCAGGGCGCAGGAAGGATCTGCGGGTGGGGAAAAAAAGTTAACTGCTAACTGGTAAGAAGGATCTCGATGCTCCTTGCAGCATCTAGCAGGGTTGACGGATCTTTAATTAAGGTTAGAGATCGGAATGCCGACATGCGATCCTAAGAGGAGATAGATTACGAAACCTCCTCGTAATTCCCATTGTTTTCTCTACGCTGCTCCATAGCCGGGATGCTGGGTACTTTGTGATTTCCGGCTCATTCCAATTTGAATTTTCTCTTCTTCTGCTCCATTTCTCTCCTCTCTCTCTCTCTCTCTCTCTCTCTCTCTCTCTCTCTCTTTCTCTCTATCTATCCCCTCTCTCCACTCCCCACTCAACCCTTTCCCTGTGAGGTAACCAGCGACCAACAACCACCCTTTGTTTGACGGCGATTAACGAGCTTTAGTTCAGATTTCATCCGAGAGGGTAGTAATATGCGCCAATCGGCTCGTCGTATTTCACAGTAAAGAGAGCAGGAGAGAGAGAGAGAGAGAGAGAGAGAGAGAGAGAGAGAGAGAGAGAGGCAAAGTAAGTGAAGCGTATAGAAAAGGGTATAAAAAAGAGACGAGAATGTTGGGATAACGACGGAACAACAGTGAACTCGAAACAGAGGAGTAAGTACAAAGGTGACTCCTTGCGAAAAGAAAATTCAAAGAAAAGGGCGCCAGTGCGTTTCATGTAGGAATTAAGGAGATCGGAGTCGCCAAAAAACTTTTGGGAATCGTGACGGTAGAAGGAAGTAACGGAAAGCGTGGCGATGCGAAATAAAAAAAGAAAGTGGGCAGGAGCAAAGGTCAAAAGTTTCACCGTCCTTCCAGCGACGCAACGACTGTACTCCCATTTGTTTCTACTTATGCCGCCGCAACGAGCTGGCGTAGCCTGGCGCGAGCACTAAGGGGAATGTGTTGATACTGAAATTGCTTCATTAAGATTATATTGTCGTGCGGTCGCTGGCCGGCCCAACCAGTCCCAGCAGTCCGCTGAGCTTGCCCCCATGCCGAACGTAGCCGACGCGTTACTTTACTAACGGCCGCTTCATAGAAACGAAAGCTCGCGTAACGGCCAGCTTGGCTACGTGTACCGAGGAAAGAATGCTGGGAGTTTCCGTTGGTCACGCTGGCTGCAGTTACATAGCATACCGGGAGGTATGCTTAAGGTGGGTACACACATGGTATACTGTTATAGCATAACGGACAGATGACTACTCGATCCTGATCGAGATGCGATACCAATTTGAAAAGCCGATTATTTTTCGAAAGTAATAACCATGCTGCAATAAACAGTAGTAAAGTGGTAGCCTCGTCCTTCTCTAGGCTCATTCCTGGTCGCAGCATGTGAAGACTCATACCTACGGCCACCGCTAGGTGGCGCCAGGCGTGATTTGTCGCGGTGGATATGAGGGCGGCTAGTGCCCCTCTGGACGCAATATTATTTTAAACGATGATATAGGAGGGACGCGTGGTGCCGCAGAAACCGCGATTCTGCAACCCCCGACTCTCTTTGCGAAATGAAAATCGCGAAACACACGACGACCCTCTATTCTCTTCAGTTCTCTCGCACTTCTTCCCATTCCCGCCCGTCTCTACGTCCTTGCACCGAATTCCATCCGCGTTCTTCGGAACGAGCGCAGCCTGCGCCCGCAGCTTCCATTTAGATAGCTACCATGTTGGATTTTCTCAATGCTCCCTTCTTGGTTATTCCTCCTGTTCCTCCCGTTTCCTTCCATTCCTTCTGGTCTAACGTAACTACATTTTCAGTCGACTTTTTTTCTCGGCCCGGTAGTCTTGGCTTCCCCAGTCTTTCGCAAGCCTGCAAGCCTCCGGTACTCTCGACGGGCAATCTTTTTGGAAATATCGCTCGACTCGAAATTATCGGGTTGGCTTGGATTCAAGATTCAAGGTGGATGTATTATTAAGAGGCTGCGCTTGGCCGCGAACCAGGAGCGTAACTTTGAGAAAAAAGAGCGGCGGCAGGGCTGCTGAGTTTCGTGCCTTATTTGGCCGTGGCGGGATTTCCTTCTCCTCCGATGGGTGGAGGGGAGGAAGGCCAGCCTGCGGCGGCAGGGATGCTCCTCGGGATCCTTTCCAAATTGGGCCACGGGTTAACAAGCGCAGTCTACAATTAGCAATCCAGTTTAATTGCAACTGATGCTCGATGATATTTGCTCTTTCATTTATGGCGCCGGTAATTATTGTAACATCAAAATCATAAACGGAGAGAATTTTTCGTTAATTTTTCCTACGAAATTTACGATAAAATTTAACGTAGAAACCAATAATCGTGGGACAACCTCACCATTTCGTTACTACTAAGCAATAGTTTATTACACATAGAATTTTGAGTGGCTACAAGTAAATTTTACAGCGCACAAGCGAAATATTGTTATTTGCAATTTTTACTGCGTTACCTGGTAAAAATTTACCTGATTTAATGTACAATTTTCTGTTGTTTTACGAAAAAATCTTATTGATACAAGTATGTAACCAAAAACTGATTCAAATTTTCACCAACCAGAACCAGAAAGTGAGAACGTTATCACGTCACAACGTATAGTGCTATTTAGGAGGATTGCATCGACTGAAGTTAGCTCATCCATTCGATCTCTATGCTATTGTAGAACCATATTCAGGCAATTCAATAGCCCTGACCGAACAAGGCATCGTATCCATTAGTTTTGTTTCATCTTCAATGGAAAATGATATTCGATTAAATATGTATTATCTATTATCTTTTTATCTTCCGTGTCTTCTTTCTCTCTTTAATTCTTGGTAGCAACGAAATATTATCGGTTTTACGTAATAATCCTCCTATCCTTCCTATACAGATCCTTTCTATCCCTTGGCCAGTCGTTCTAGCGTAAAGTGAAAAGGCGGATACTGTGTAGAGTATACATATATATGGACCCATAAGAAATCTCAGCAGAACCCTGATAGAAAGTCAATTTAGCGTGATTTGAAGTAAGTCACGCGCGCAGCGCTCATCTAGCAGCTTCCGGTTAGGACTTCCGCCCGGCGGGAAGTCAGTTCGGTCAGTTTGTTACTGCGGACGAATGGATAGGAAACGGGCTAGGCTCATTTTCGGTGTAGCACGGGTGGAGGTATGAAGGGGGCGGGATGCTAGATAGATAAAGTTAGCAGCCCGTATCTTTCGGACTGGCTACGTCCAAATGTCTCTTATAGGAATTTTACGCAGACTTTGCGTTCCATTTTTTCGTCGTTTGATACACTTTTTTTTTTCTCCTTTCCTTCGCTTATACATATATAAGCCTCTAAGGGTCGCTCTTTCGCACGGGACATCTCTAACCTCCGAAGCTCAAAACGGAGTCACAAAGCGGCTCCAGATACCGATTTAGATAACGTTCTCGCTTCCTGGTTCCCTTCGAGTCGCCACCCTGATCAGAAGCTACGCTCTCGGATCGATTCGTACAGTTAGGCCAATGCTCTCGGAAGATTTTTCATTGTTTAGACTCGAGGGAAAGGATAATAGTTATCGGCTATAAGGATCTCGACCAATCAGAACGATTAGTTCTCAAACATTACTATTGCCAATTGGCTGCGTTAAAGCAGTCTGTCTTGGGACACCGATCGGGGTGCCTCGAGCTGCCTCGCGCTCTCGGGTTCTTTGTTGATAGTTTTTCTAGTCGCGTTGCCTATACGGTATAGGAAGTTTTCGCTCGCGTGATTCTCGCAATATTCCGAAAATCCTATAGATTTTCTGCGTGTCTTTCGGAAGTGCAGTGTTGTGCTATAGTGCAGTGCCCACCCGAGTGCCCCTGGATGCAGTTCTCGGCCTTGACGGATCAGCTGAACCAGCTCCGGTGAGGATTCCCAATTTATTAATTGGTGGAGGGATCTCGATTTTGTAGCTCCGATTCGTTCTGCTACGTTCTCGATCAATTGCTCTCGGTATTGCGCACTATTTACCTGTCTGAGCGGCCGCGCATTTCCGTTATCGTTCGCTCCCATTCGTGCATCAAGTTGCTTTTGCTGATTTTACGCAACCTCAATGATCAGCGCCTATGGTTGCGTTTCTGGATTTTAATAATTGCCTTGCTAATGCCAAATCCAGCAGCTAGCCACGTAAGAAAAAAAGTATCCCTCTTGTTATTTGTTCCTTTCATTCCTCCTCTTCCTCCTGGTCCCATCCGTCTCTGCAAGCCAAACTGCATTATACGCTTTTGCCAGCATCAGTCGGTCTACCAGCTGGTCCTCCAACTACTTCGGTTATAGTTTCGGATTCTAACGGCTCCTCTTCTACTCTGAATGAGCCACTCTCGAGTCGACTTCTCTCTGGCTCCATTGGACTTTCGATGCCTCCAACACTGGGCTCAGCACTAGGCAGAATTATGAAATTAAGCCACGAGCATGGACGGGCTGAACCGCGAAATATTTCAAGAGGATCCTTAAAAGTTTACATTCCACGTAATAAATCTACTCTCAAAAATCCACTCTCCTCTAACTGGCTCTCCTCCGCTATCCCAATCGAAAGTGATATTCTTTTGTCTGCTTTTCCTAGAATCCTCAAACACTCCAAAGATTATGAAAATTTACATTGCTACAAACGAACTGGCAAATTGTCAAAGGTTCGGGAACGTCGGAATAAAGAGTAACTATAGGTATAGGTATAGTGCTGGGACAGGGGGTGAAACGACGAGGACTTTAAAGAAGGGATGGAATTCATGATGTAACGTGAAATCCAAAAAAAAAATGGAGGATCCACAATTCAAATATCCAGGCTAATTATTATCGGTAAAGTAAACAAGCAGTTAGCCGCTACCGACGCCAGACGTCGCTGCCACCGGCGACGAATCGCGTAGAGTTTTATGCTGGTCCGATAAATATGAGGGTTGCACCAATCTGTCTATAGTAAATCTATATATCTATACACGCATATGTGGATGTCGCTTATATCGTCCGCTGGTCCTATCTATGTTTTATACATGATGCACGTATTGGCGCATGCAGAGCTTCCAATGTTTGACTAGCTGAAGCTTTTGATTTATATATGCGTCCAATAAAGTACAGGCTTAGCTTTAATGCTCCGACGCCGCGCTGTATATATCTGCGGAGCAATATGTAAACCCGTATCGCTGGGCTGTTTACCGAGTTACGAAGGGAATATCCATGAAAAATGAGCCCTTTCCATATACCGTCATGGATACAGTCATCATCCAGACAGCATCCAGTCACTATCCAGAGATATACCCCTGGCCCTTGTCACTACCCTTATACGTCTCTTTACTTATCGACTCGCATCTGCTACCTGAACTCGCACTTTTCTTATTCAACTGTATTTTTCCTTTTGTGGAATATTCCAAGGGATGACTGACCCATCACCGACGACTATCTTCATTTCGGTTTTACAATATTTCACTTTTTATCAGTATCACGGAATATGGGTTTTGAATATACATGTAATTTCCTATCGCTTCTTAATTCCCAAGCAGATTTTCATTTTCTTTTATAGGTATAGAATTGATATTGAAACGGGCATACTGTATGCGAAGGGATTGTGTAGGCAGCGTAATAAGGCATTATAGGTCGGACATAAATACAATGAGCGAAGAAATGATCAGACCGAGTTTTTGTTGAAGAGCCGTTCGAATCCTTTGAAGGAACGATTGATTCCTGGAATTAGAGAAGCACGTGACTTGAATTTCTATTGTTTGGAAATTATATTTTTCCATTATTTTTTTTTTTAACAATGAGAAACTCGTATCTTTCATTCTGAACATTTTGTCTTGATTTTCTCCAAGTTCAATTAATATCGACTGCAATATCTCATCGGAGTGTTGGCTCCTGATTGATATGATCGTACCTATTCTCCGCGGAGTTTTCGATGTACGTGATAAGAAAGCACGGATATTGGTTAGCCGCGTATACCTATTGCCATATAGGAGACGTATAAAAAATTATTAAAAAAGAAATTAACAGTAGGTAGACTTAGTGCGAAAGTGGATGAAACGATCGATCAACATGTGGATAGAGTGCACTCCGAGTCTGGATAGCTCGGGATAGAATCAACCGCTAGACAAGTAAAGGAAAGGCGGTGAGGAAACATTGAGTACATACAAGGGAAACTGATAGGGCGACTAGGGATCGTGGGAAGTATCGGTGGAGGTGGAAGAAAAGAAGGTGGGTGTGTATGATGACGTAATGAAGGTATCTTCGGGAGAGATCGGCAGAACATCGGAAGCTGAATGGAAAAGTGATGAAATATAAATATGGTACCCCGGGGAAAACTCTCCCTCCTGAACTCCAACCCCGAGTGTCCCGGGTACTCCCTCTCGCCTGTACCCTTCGCCCCTTCGCCCCTTCACATCTCCAACCAACCATATTAGCCAATATCCTGTTCGACAAAGCTTTCTACATGCGCACGAATACTAGCTTCCAGCTGCGATTTAAAGTAAAACGCCCCAAACTACAAAAATATACGGTTCACATATGAAATATATATACAACACATGCATAGCTTTAGCCATGTTTAAATTGTATATAAATCATACATAAACTATACAGAGCCATTCGTGACCAACGCACCGGCTGAAGTTGAACACGAATAAATATTTTTTTACATTAAATAATTCAGACATGATTTCAACGACTTGTCGAATTCTTTAGAGTGTGCTTATGATTTCGTTAAATTCATTATGAAGGAGTTGAGACGGGGGTCGAGATCCTTGTTGTACATTTTGTTTCGGCAGTGGAAGATAAAGTTTTGATTAGGGCCTCGGCAGGCTTCGGAGGGTGAGTCAAATAGAGGGAGGAATGTTTACGGGTATAAGGGATGTTTAGACCTGAACTGTTGGGACTGCGTATAGGTACTACATGGGTACGTGGCGAAATGTGCTTTGCGGGAAGCGGTTGCCGAACGATCTCCCTCGGGAGATTCCTCGGACGTACGTAGGATGAGTGGGTTGCGGGCGTCGCGACGCTCCTACGAGCAGCATATATAATAATAAATGAAAGGGCCGTACCCTGTTCTCGGGCCTCGACCGTGTTGGCGTGTATGTCCGGCCTGTATAGGAGCAGGAGGAGGAGGGACGAGGTGGTAAGAGAAAGACGGGGATGATGCCTGCTCGTAAAGACTTCATTAGGGGTGGTTAGCCTAATGGACACGGATAAGGGTTGTCGGCATATCGCATCGAGTTATAACATCGTGGTGGTGCGTAACGCGTAACGCGTGACGCTATACGCATCCCTTGAGTAGAGGCCCAACTCACCCTCTTTCCTGGCATACTGTTCAGGATTCAATGTTCCAGCAAGGCGTATTGCTTAAGGGATCGTTCCTCGGATCGTCTTTTAGGTTAAAGGGCAGGATGCTTTTCTCAAAAATGACTCCTGATGGGTTTTTCGAATTTCTCCCGTGAAATTAGCTGGGAATACGAAGCTGGGTTTGAGGTTTTCTCTTCGCAGTCATTAGAATAATTAATTTTAATGTAGCGGAAAGCCAGTCATACGGGATATAACCCAGGATAATTTTGTTTGAACTCAGTTGTAGCGATCTCAAAATAAAATGGCTCCCATTTAAAAGAATGAATGTAGAGAAAAGATAGTCCTCCCTTTATATCTGGCATTATTCCTCCGTTATTTTCGTTATTTCAGTTATACGTGTACGTATATCTAAATGCCATGGGAATGCCATTAGGGGAGGCTGAGTATTGTTCTGTTTCATACGTGTAAGGGCGAAGTAGGATCCACCGAGGGTAGAGGTCTCTGACCGTGGACACCCTGCGGGCACTATCGTGTCTTGTATTCTTCGTATCCTGGTACGCATAAGCATTCGTTATCCTAAAAAGCACGTGGCCTTTGCTCTCTGGGTTATACGGGAGTTTCCACGTGGCGAATGTCATTCGCAGAGAAACGCTTTCAAAAATTATATCTTTGCTGTTGCCTCTTTGAAGAGAGGAATGTGTTTGTTTTGAGAGAGAGAGAGAGAGAGAGAGCAAAAATGGGGCGGATGAAAGTAAAAAAAAGAGAGATAAAAAAGAAGGATGGAAAGTGGGTGAGTCTCTTGTGTATTCCGCAACGGGCCTCGGGGTCTTTCTATTACTCTCTCTCTCACTCTTTCTGGAACCGCGAAAGACTTTTTCGACTTTGTCGAAAAGCGATCCTCCAGTACCTCTCGAGTATCCGTGTCTGCCTGAAAGTTCCTGTATGGTATTTTGTGAGGGAAATTATAATATTTCGAGAATACAAAAGTCCCTTGGAGAATAACAGAGTACTGCCAAGGGAAAAGTAGTAGGGCTGGTGGTGGGGGGGGGGAGTCAGGAATGAGGAGTGAGGAGCAAGGACTAAGTTACAAGGCCCGAGCCTTGTACCTTCTTAACGAGGAGTCGGCAAGAGAAGAAGAAGAAGAAGAAGGGGAAGTGGAGAAAGACAGACAAAGAAGAAGAGAGGTCAGCCATTCCCGAGACGAAGAACAACTCTTGCAGAAACTCAGATTAAAATGAAACATTTCGAAAACTTTCGCGTGTTTGCTCGGCCAATATTTAATCGTCGTTCGAGCTTCTATTGTCTTGCCCAGTTCAAGGTGCACCGAATTCACCCCTCACCCATGGAGACTTTCGATACTTATATTTACCTGCGAACCAATAATTTCACGGCTCGGTAAGCTTCGGCCTTAATAAAAGTTAAGATATTCAAAAATTCATGGGATCTATTAAGATTTTTCTTAATCCCAGGAGAGGAAGGGGTTGAAGAGGTTACGAATTTCTTTCTTCAGAGAAGTTAAATGTCCCGATATTCTTGCAACATCCTACCTGGCTACAGTGGAGGGAGAAATTTACAAGGAGTTGTAGGTTGCTGTAGTGGAAGTTTGGGGCGGAGGGGTTATTGTGTACGTGCAAGGGTTGGAGAGTAGGTGAGTAGGTGAATAGGTGAATAGGTGAATAGGTAGTTGGACGAAGAGAGAAGAAGCGGGGTAGGAAGGCCCTTTGAATATTCATGGGAAAATAAAAGGCGTCCGGTTCGGGGAGGGTGGAGGGTGGCTCCACAGCTGTTGAGTGCTGGCTATGATCGAACGAGACTTAAAAGCCAAGAGATCTGTCTCTGACTCATTATACGCTTAATTATAAACGATGACCGACTGGTAGCTGACAGCACCCCTAAAGAAATATGACTCGACTTAATAAAGCAAGGAACGATGGGGTTAACGAATACCGACAAACCCTTTGACGATCGGTATCTCCTTTTCTCTCAAACGATTTGAGAGAGAGAGAGAGAGAGAGAGAGAGAGAGAGAGAGAGAGAGAGAGAGAGAGAGAGAGAAATAAGCGAAGGGGAAAAAGGTGAATATAAAAAGGATTGGAGCTTTTGAGAAAAATGTCGGTATACACGAGCAGTGGGGTGAAGAAGGGTGACGAGGGGTGGATCACATTGTAATTTACTTTTGACTCGTTATTGTTTGTGGTTAAACTGAACAATGCCGCCTTGAATCTCTTCTGATCTTCGTCAACCCTAACCAGATCCCAGGAACAATACACGTCAAAGTCCAATTATGGAAAAAATATTCAAAATGAAAAAAGTCCCGTGGACGTGTAGACGTCCGCAACGTGGGGTCTCCATCAACTCTGAAGTTCATAATGTTCATTGGATGATATGAGATGCCAGGCATGATATACATTATGTGTATATAGATATAGAAAGTCAGAGAATCAGGGTGCCTATACCTTGTCTTTTATTTCTCTCTCTAAAACTTTGGAAATAGCTTGCCAGACGGTTTGCTTGACTGTTTGATTTCTTGATCTCTTGATTGCCTAACTGCTTTGCCCTGAATTCAATTGGCTTCCAGGGCCTCCTCTGTTCTTTGCATGTTTACACTCTTCAAAGTTCATCTCAGTCACGTACGTCAAAGGTCGATCATCCCCTTAGTCAAGTGTTGATTTACTGTCTCCTGCACCCTAGAACCGTCGACCCCCTCGAAGGAGCTAATCGTAGTTTTATTCAGGTAGGGATGAACTCGACACAGTTAAATCAAGTTGAGTCGAGACAGTGTTGTCGTGATCCAGCGTTATTAAAGGGTTGCGTTTCCTTTTTTTTGCGTTTCTTAATAGCTATGAGATCGACTCGTCGCTTTTCGAAACTTGGACAGCTTTTAATTCGCCGGCCGTCAGGCGACTCGCGAATGGCCGAGTGGAGGCAAAGTATAAAATGTGGAAGTTGATGCATCACGCGAAAACTGTTGGCAACTCTGTGAATCAACGTATCATCTTTTTCTATCTTCCTTTTTCCCCCTTCACCCTCAGCCTCATTTTATACCACGAGCAAATCGCTGCCATTCGGCGTCTACCTTGAATGTTGAACAGGAAATTCAAATTTTCATTAAAAGCCTTGAAACAAAGAGTACGAGTTACGACTTACCGACTGATTACTCATTTGAAAATAACAAAGCTTCGCCAATTACTCAGATAAAAATTATCTTTTTTTTTTCAACGTAGAGATTAAGAGCGAATTTTATTACAGCAGTTACATAAGTATTAACGCGTCAACCACGTTTTACGTGATTTTTCAGTGTATAAATATTTTATTTTATTCTCGATAGAAGCATCAGTTGACAAATAAAAAAATGTTCCTCTGCTATTTTGTGGCCCAAAAATTTGGTAATTCTCAAATTCTGAGCTTCGTTCAGGAATTTTGTTCGATTCGACCCTGGACTCTCGCTAGTCGACACCGACACCATGTACCGGGCTTTCCTTTAATTACCAAGACCATTTCTAAATTGGCCGTAATTCTCCAGGGACTTCGAGACGTTTGCTTTGTATTCCATGTAGCTGTCCGACTGGCAACGTTAACTGGAAACCCAATGACAACGATTTATCTATCGACCTGCTTTTGAGAGAACGTCTTTTCTATAGCCAAACCCATGTACGGTATATACGTATATATGCTATATAAATAGTTGCTCACTTTTATTATCCCAAGCATCCTTATTGTTTTCACTCTTCTCCTTTTATCCTCCCTCTCTCTTTTTTTTCTCTGTTGGCTAACAAGAAAGATCCAATTCTACATCTTTACCATCTTTACCATCTTATCTTAAGGTCTTCCTTTGGACAGGACCATGTCGAGCCACGCAGGCTGCCAAGAGAATAAGGGAATTTCTGAAATTGAAGTCAAGATTAAAGCGAACCACGGGTGAGTGAATCAATCCACGTGGGCTTCTCCCTCGGGTACAGCGAGTAACGCACGGGAGTTCAACCTCTATATAGTGTAGACGTTGAACGTTTAACGTCTTGAGCACAGAAGAATCTCTCTTGAGGGTAGAACGTGTATAGGATATTCACATATTTTGCTCGAAGGGAAACTTATTCAAAGCTATCGTCCTATCTTTCCTGCTATTCTATTTCTGTCGAAGTGATAATCGCTTTTTTTCAAATAGTTTTATGATTCTTGATAAGAAAATGACAGCTACGTAAAACGGTTCCATGAGGAGGAGTTTTCTCTCATTTAAACATGTGTCACGGTAACTGTACGTTTTTTCCCCCTTATTTGCATTCCCTCTTGTTTCTTTACCGCTCGGTTCTTCTATCCACGTTGATTTGTTTCGTACTTCGCGCGAAATCAGTCATTCCGAGGCACGTTGACGCGACAGTTAAACATTTACAATGAACGGGACTTTTACCCCACGTCGGAGATTATTTCTGTGACTTTTCGATCGGCTCGAAATTAAATTTCCAGCTGATGCCGTGACTCTCGACAGAGGTAAATCGAGAGACAAGAGAAAGGGCGAGGGAGGAAGATGACTGCGACTTCTGGTCTTCTTAAGGGTATCAATGAGGATAAGGTGAGACAGGCTGAAAGAGAGAAAGCAGAGGAAGTAGGAGAAGGGAATATAATATCCGGTTGCTGAAGTCCGAGTGACGTTGCATATGGTTGGATTTTCTGTTTGATGTTGACTTCGCGAGTCGAGCAGCTCCAGGAAGCCCAGTAGTAATGCCGATCGTCCCGATCCTATCTTTTGTGGATCTCCTCTGTATCCTGTATTTTTTTTTTTTTTTTTTTTTTTTTT
>NW_014333091.1:185875-190560 GCF_000341935.2 Cephus cinctus | reverse complement strand
TTTTTTTTTTTTTTTTTTTTTTATTTACTCAGATCGCAGATCACGTGGAAGTAAGCTGAAGAAAAAGAGGTTCCTTCAGAAGATCCAAGAGTAGGAAAACCACATAGGTATCTCGGCTATGTACGTGTACGAATAAACGTGTACTTGACGTATCGGAACATCCGGAACAACCGGAAGTCGTAAGTAGTGTTCTCAGTGTGCTGCTCTGAAATTTCTTAAATATATAAGCCGCACGCAAACGTCACCCTTATTTCAATATCAGAATCTTGAAAGCACACAATCTTTTTCTATATCCCATGTTCCGCCTATATGTACAGCTGCTACTAGCATATTCATACGTCCTTGTACATACACTACGTAGCGAAGTATATACCTTGGTATTTTCAGGACATCCCCACCAGTACCTCCAGCCTGTACTTTTCTCTCTAGCCTCCTCCGTACCGACGTCCTGCCGCCGTCCCAACGGGAGACCCTGCCCCCGAGTCTGCTTGTATTTGCGCAACTTTTTAAATTTCCGGTCGCGGATTGACTTCGTCTTCGTCTTTTCTTTTTTCTTTATTCAGCCTTCTCCCTTTCCTTCTTCCATCTCTCTCCCTCGTTCCCGGAACAATAATATACGCGCTGGCCCGAGCTTTTCACGCGATCGCTTTGCCATTTCGATTCTGGGAGACGCGCCTCCTCGCTGGAAAGGTACAGGCTGCAGATCGATTTAAATTATAATTCTGAAAACTCGTAAAGACAAAGTCTACTTCTGGCTTATTGATAATTTGTGCTCTATCTCTCTTTGGCATGTTAGCCTTATGGGGGGAGCTTTTCTCATGTGATTTACAACCTTGGAATTGTAAATAAGATTCTTTTGCAAATTTATGTAAGTAGAACGATCTTCTAGGGACAAGATGGCTAGATAACGTTACACTGCTACATCACCTGGGAAATAATGAAAAGAATTCGGATACGAAAAACAGAAGTTGGTGGATATACCAGAATTTAAAGGAGAAAGGAGACCGGGACAGAGAACGAGAGAGAGAGAGAGAGAGATAGTCCTGCCCAGCAGGGCTTTTCACAGTCGTGTACTATGCTAATCCCAGAACGTTACGCCGCGCATAAAACATGAAACTCACTCTCCTTCGTGTTTATAATACGAAAACGCATAAGAATATCCGGCCGGAATGCAAATCTTAAGAGTAGTCACCTCTCCAGGGCAATTACGTATCCGTGATAACTAAATAATATTCATACTTCGTTCACGGGTCTCTTGCTGGATATACGTAAACACCGAACACGCCACATCTGCCGCGTTTTTATGTTTGCAACCCTGAACGGTGCTGGTCGAAAGAAAAACATCCGTCTCTTTAATTCACAATATACGTCAGTATAATCCAAAGAAACGATTCGGAATTTTCCGAATACCCGAAGCATGTTCAAAGTAAAATTAATTTACAGGGGGCTCGTCGGATCTCTCGGAAGACTCTGGGAGCGAATGGTTATAAACAGAACTGGGAATACGAAAGAAGGGCGAACGTTGGAATCCCAAAGGAGGTTGAAAAGAAAAGCTGCAAATGGCGAAGAAGTCAAAGAGGCGACAAGGATCCGCTCTGTGAGAGGTTATATCGCCGTAAGAAACCCAATCGCAATGTCTGGCACGTCTCGTTCCTCTAAATTGTAGAATATTAGGAAAGGCTTCTCCTACCGCCGAGACACCATGACACCCCCTCCCCCTCCCCCTCGTCACCGGCAACCCACCCTTAATCCATAACTGCGTTACACGTAGGCCGTGTCGTGACTCTTCGAATTAGTAGTCATCGGATAATTTTACTTAGGATGATCTTTTCTGATGAATCCACGAATCGACAAGATCCTGGAAGATGCTATAAGCCACGACAGGGCTAAACAAGGAGGGCTTTGCGTGAATTATTATTGAAATTATTTATAAGTTATATGTGTTTTGTATAAAAGAAAGGTCGAGCCTTAAATTAAATTAAATAATTAAACGATTGAATAATGGGGGAGATGATAATGGTCGGCGGATGAGCGTTAACAGGACGACTACATGAAACTGTCATGTTCCGAGAGTGCAGTACGGATGGTGAGATAAATGTTATTAAGGATTGCTTATGAAAGGATTTTTAGAAAAATTCGGGTCAGAAAGAATGTGAGCACCCAAAAAAGGAAACAGCGACGGGACTCCCGCGGGAAGACGAGTTATTATATTTTCATTTCGGTAATTGGCTGCTTTCTGAAATTAATTAAATTAAAGGTAGCGCAGGTACACGCGGCTATTACGTCCCTATGAGAGAGCGTAAGAGAGTATCAGGCTATAGGAGAGTACGAGAGTAAGGCTATGATGTGCTAATTGGGTTAAGTGCCTCACGGCGAAGCGGACAACAAATAACAACTACACAACGCACAAATGGAGATGGCGAAATTCTCTTTCTTTTCTCTCGTTCTTCCCTCCTTCCTCTCTCTCTCTCTCTCTCTCTCTCTCTCTCTCTCTCTCTCTCTCCCTATCTAATTTCTCAGATCTTTACGAGACTATGCATCTCTCAAGTTGTTCTTGCTGTAGATAACCTCTTGAAACTTCTTAAGTAAAATGCTCGAGATTCCCCCTCCCCCCCACCGCTCCCTCGAGGCTCCCAAAAGACAATCTCAAACGTTGACACATGTCGAGAATTACACGTAAGATAGCCGTAAAGAAGAGTCAAAAGAATTGCAGTCAGGTTGGAAGATCTTCCGAATAGCAAAATAATGGTGAACGCGTAACTATTTGAAACTGTTGAAAAGTGAATTTACGCGAGCGACGTTCCTCATTGGGTTAAGTGCAGCTCGCGTCCTTAATGGAAGCTTCGATGAAAATCGCGTTAACTTAAAACCCAGTTTACTCTAAGTTAATCCGCGACAGGAGAGAAGGAGGGATGGTCTGCCGAGGTTAGAGGGGGTTCGCTCGGTCTGGGCTTCTTGAACCACCTCGACTTTGTTAATGCCACGACTTTGCATGGCGCGTCGCGAACGCATCTCCCCAGTTATCGCGCTTTATTTACACAAGCGCAGACTGCTCCGCGGAATTTATCACTGTACCAACAGACCCTCTGGAGTATTGTATTTAAGACTTTGCAGGGGCGGAGGTGAGAGACGGGGAAGGAGCGAAAGAGAATCGGCGATGGGGGGTGGCGGCGCAGCGGGTGGGGTTGCCTCGGAAGCCTTAGAGGGGCTGTTACGGCCTGACTGAGTTCGGGGTGCGAGGGGGAGTGGCTGGAAGCCGCAGGTAATTAAGAAGTCAAAACTGAAATTGCATTCCATATGCAACCTGGTGGCGCTCGTCGTCCGCGTTACGGCCGTCCTCGGAACTGGACGATATTTCAGCCGGCATCTCGAAAACCCGTCCCTCGGTCCTCTACAAATATTAACGCGGAGCAAACGCCCCGAATCGCTGCAGAAATATTATCAAAACGTTATGTTGCTAGCGCAACGAAACAACGTCAGTTTCTCTCGCTGCCTCCTGCCACCCTGACCTCACTCCCTGCTGTCCCCACTAGCTCCGCGCGGCCGCCAAGTGTTAAGATTCTTTTTTTTTTTTTTTATAATTTAGTTAAATCTTCTCGATGAAATTTCGATCTATACATTTATCAATTTTTATGGTTTCGATTGTCATTTTAGAAAATCATCCCTTTCCTCCGTTCATCCGCTACAGGTCTCATCGTCCCCTCTGTGCTCCGTAAGAAGTCCGATAGGCAACCCGATGAGAAATGATGCGGGACTCCTCCCTTTTCTCGTTTCTGCCTTTAGACGCGCAAAAACCGCTTTAATTATTTCGCGAAGGCAACTCGCGAAACGTCGCGTTACGTTCGAAGTGTGACCCGCTCGTATCTCACGAATTGCCCCATGCGAGAACGTTCCACTTTTCCGTAGTTAAACGGCACTCACTCTATCCGCATATCCTTACCCTCTTGCTACTAACTCGGCCTACAACATCACTTTTCATCACCTTTAACCAGCACTGCCTATGCCATCCCCCTCTCACTCCCTCCTCCGCCGCCATCTATTTCCTCGGCAAAACCTTCGAGGGGGATGCAAACTTGCATATAATTTTTATGCAAATAGTATGCACTTACGATACCATACAAAACGTGTATGCTGCCCTGGCTGAGCTACGTGACTCGTTATTTTTCTGTAAAATATTTCTTTAAAATGATTTTCCCACACTTTTCCCCGTTTCTTCGTCATCTCGTGTCGCTTGACCATCTGGACCCATTTGCCATCCCACTCGCAAGATCACGATCATCCCTCTCTCCATCCGACTCCTGGAAATTTATTATGAGTTACGATAACTGGGATTTTTTGTGCAGAATTGGTATCGTCTCGGAGTGAGTTATTGCCCGTAGGAAATATGTTTAATTCATTGGGTAGCAGAAGGGTGTCATGAATTTCGCGATAGCCAGGTGCTTTCGGAGGGTTACTTTAGTAGCTGGCACACGAGACTCTATATGCTACGGCACCAATTAAAACATTACCGATAAAAGAGCCTTAAATGAGAAAATTATACTTCTCGACATTGCCGAGTCTATTCGTGTTTCTTGATACATAGAATACACAAATATACATATATGAATATAAGTATGTCGATAGGCCAGTGTGCATATAATAGCGCGACGGCCTCGTTGCGACGTTCATATTCAAATTCCCCCCCG
>NW_014333091.1:182459-185699 GCF_000341935.2 Cephus cinctus | reverse complement strand
CCCCGCCGTAACAAGTTCTTATTTAAACTTGCAAGTACGAGACTCGTTAACGAGGCTGTTTTACACGGGCGCCGCGAGGCGTCCATCGTCCGCGTATCCTTGTCCACTTGGAGCATTAGTCTCGCTCAGCCTGGACAGGGATGAAAGCTCTGTCAGTTCAGCTTTGGGAAAGTAAAGCTCCGAGTGCCCAGCTCGTGCCGTGTCAGGCTTATAAGGGATTACCGATCGCGTTCCTTCCATTTTCTGTTGCACCGATCCTTCGTGTCTCGATTTTCTGTTTTTCCTTCTTTTTATTTTTGTAATAAAAATCTCACGCAGAAGGGGCGGTTCCGAGGAATCCGAGGACTCGTAAGGCACAAGTGGATCTCCAGTGAGAAAGGATCATCGAGACGGAGTGCGATATCAGCGAGGATGCTACTTCTGCCAAGTTAAACCGGATGCTAAATATTAAGGGGAAATAGGTGAGATCTTAGTGTAGCTATTTGGGACGAGCGTCTAACTACTCCCTTACTTAAGGATGTATGAAATTGTACACCTCGGTAGGAATAGTTAATAGGACTCGACTCGACTCGGGCCGACTCGGAGTGGTAGTTTTGGTGCCGCGAGTCGCTTCTGAAGGGGGTGCTGACGCGCATTAAGGGTTCCAGCAGAGCGAACACTGGCAAAGGGGGTGGTTTTGTCAAGACCATCCTATTATACCTAGCTGTATCTATATGTATACTGCACACCATCCAAGCCCTTATGACTATTTCACTCGATGAGCTGCGCGTCTCACGAAGGCGCGACAAGGTTAGATAGAAGTTGGCTAACGCGCATGAGATTCTTCTCTCATCCGTTTTGGACAATGCGCGAGATGAACGCTCGTGTTGATAACGTGCTATACGAGACTGATGATCTTGCTGAGAAAATATATCGTTTATAGATTTTACTTGATTTGTGGTTATCAATAGTCGGCGTCCTTGGGGGATGCTTCTGGGAGTCGGAAACCGAGTGGACCGATTGCAGTGGCGGACCTCAATAAAAGTCTCCGAAGAACTTCGATTGGACTCGAGGGATATATCTTGGACATTCGTAAAATATGTTTTATTTTTATGGTCAAGGTCGTAAAACTTACTAATTACAGAATGCGTTCGAGCTTTGAGAATTTTTTATTTCTCCCTTGCCGCCTATGGACTTTTCTCTTTCCTGCAACGGCAGACCCATTTGACTACTTATGATTGTGCACTTTTTTTTTTCTTTTTCTAAAACTGGTTACGATCGGTACAGCTGTAGATATTTGCAAGGCAGGTTAATCCGGCTGGATTAAAATAATATTCCTTGACTTGGAGTGATGGTGGTGGAAACGTGAAACTGGGTGGTGTGCTCCGTGCTAGGTGGTTGGCGGGTGAGGGGCAGGGGTGGGGTGCGTAAGAATCCCCTGCCAAAAATAAATGACGAAAAACGACGAAGGTGCTTAAGAGCGCATTGGTGTTGGGGATGTTGCTAGGTGTTGCCGGTAGCAGCTAGTAGTAAAAATGAAGAAGTAAGTTTCTCGCGGAGGCGCAAGCCGCCCGTGAATCAAAATTATGGCTAAAATTTCGCGAGATTACGTTGCGCGCCCGGAGCTACATTATTGACGGGCTTGATTATCTTCAGCATAGTTTGCGGCGTCGGAGGAGGAAATTTTACCCGCGGGAACAACGAGGACTTCTTACCGCGGCCACTAGCTGCTAATATATTTATTAAAAACCCCTTCTGCGCTTGCCCCTACTATAGTCCTCTCCAACGAGTTCACCGAGAGCACGGATTTGCACCTCTGCAACATGGCGTTTTGCGATCTCGCGAGCTCGAACGTGCCATTCGATCTAGAGTCATCTGGGCCACTTAGTCTGTTCTGCAAAATTTGCTTTGAGAAAATATTTTTAAAAAAAGATGGCAAATTAGCCGGGGAAGTTAACGAACAAGGAAAAATGTTCCACGTGGCATCGAATGGAATGAAAGTGGGCTAATAGGAAAAGTATCGTAGCATCCAGTGGCGGAATGGAGTAAAATCTTGAAAAAATGCTCAACCAGGATTGTGACCCAAATAGCATGAGGTAGAGAGTGAAGGAGGATCGGCACTGTATACAAGCTGAAGGGTGGTTCGGTGGGTGGCTGGTAGAATAGTGAGAGAGAGAGAGAGAGAGAGAGAGAGAGAGAGAGAGAGAGAGGGAAGGAACGAGAGAGAAATAGATAGAGGAAGCAGTATAGAGCTTTCGCGGGAGCTTCGGCTGGCTCCGCCCCCCGCCAATAGCAGAGCACCGGGCTTTAGTTGTCTTCTGGCAAGCCGGCCAATATCAAACAACCCTGGCCGCGCAGCCTCCCGAGGTGGACCAATCGTAATTCCCAGAAAAACGCGTCCCGCTGCCCACAAAAGCTCATCTCGTCCCGACGTAAAAACGGCTGGGCCGATTCCTTAGTGCATCGCCGCAGGCTGCTCGGCGCGCACGCGACTCCCTACTCCCCTTTGTCCTATGTTTCCAGACTCTTTACTTACTTACCTACTTAGCGACTCACCGCTCCCCCCCTCCCCTTTGCTTCCCTTATTCAATTCTCTCATTTAACTCGATTCCTCTCCTCCTCCCCAGGCCGGCCCTTCATTTACCTATAGCTTCGCAGTCGTTATACAGATGAAAGCCCAGCCTCTCGGATCTCGGAGATTCTCTCGGCAGTCTCGAAGCTGGAAAATGGCCATCTCCTAATATCGAGTAACCATTACGTAACTCGCGGTGCATAGTAGCCGCAGAGAAACCCTAAAGAAAATTGCAATGCTCGCGTAGCTAATGGGGGTCGGCCAACTGGAAGGAGGTTGAATGTCGCCCGGGGCGGATTTCTACATGTAAAAGGAACGCGACCCGAACACCAGCGATAAGCATAAACAGCAGCTTAGCCATTTAAGCTGGTTTAGCCATTTTCTAGTAATTCAGTCGCTCCAACTGTTTCCAACTGTTTTATCCGGTTGGGAATAACGGAGGAATGACTCGACAACGAGGCAATCGGTTTAGCATCCCGATGGGACGTGTGGACCGGCATTAAGCTTAATCACGAAAGTTCATTGGCCATTAATCAGTTGCTGGGGGATGGTACGGGATGGGGCGTAACCCAGATCATGATTTTTCGTGTAAAATTCTCACGTACCGAGAGGAGTCCGCGACTTCGAGTAATAATGCATGCAATGCTCATAATTCTGTCCCCTTTGCGCCCCCCCCCCCCCCCCCCCCC
>NW_014333091.1:179178-182187 GCF_000341935.2 Cephus cinctus | reverse complement strand
CCCATCGCGGTAGACCGTGTGGAATTTATGTCTCGGGAATCTCCCATAAAATAGCATAAAATTATCGGAATATGTATTCGCTTGTGGGCACGTTTGCTGCGCGATAGTACATGCATCTCCCATGATCTTTCCACTTGAATTTTACTCCATTATCCAATATCCTCAAAATATCTGGCTTTGCCTTACTCATGAAAAAAATTGGCTTTTTAAAAATTCAATAACTTCTTTAACCGTGTATACAGTCTTAAATGGAATTCCCTTAGAAAATATACTAACATTTCGAAAAATCCTTGGGCCGTATTTTCATCAACCGGTCGTTTCGATTCCAACCACGAGGGTTTATTGGGGGTCGCAACATTTACGCACGGAATACAAAATTCTTTGGGTTTCATTAATACTGTTTTTACGGGTGATCACGTCGTTGTGGGCACTGGTCACACATCTGCCCAATGTTCGATCAGTCAGGTTGTAAAAATATACAGACTGCTTATTATATATATATATATATATATGTATTTCTATAGATAGGAACCAACGAATTTGTAGCGAACAGGTGATCGGCAATGTTATCGCAGATGAATGTTTTTCGAGGGAAATACAGGGGATAAAAATAAATAATAAAAAACAACTCTTACCAATCACACACAACAAACAGAAATAACAGGAAAATGGGGGCCATTCGGTCGGTTATACAACAAGGAATCTCTATTTAAGCCTGAGTGCTAGACTTTATTCCCAAGCGACATCTAAACAGTTATTAGGCCTCCATTCTGACAGTTCTCTCTCCCTCTCTCTCTCTTTCTCTCTCTCTGTCTCACGTCCAGGGAGCCACTGCAAGAGACAACTTGGGACCCTGATTTCGCCAGTGAGCCAGCGAGTACACTTAGTGGAGGCTTTTTGAATTTTTGCCCCCAACATTTCAAGCTCCCATTCAGCTTTTTAAGGTTCCTCGAAAAAGCCTCCAAGGCTAACTTTATACACTTTGCTAGTATATGCCTCTTGTACATGTCAATTCTTCTGTAATTCATTATGGCTAATACCAGATAACAAATATACCGTATGCTTTTATCATAGACCGCCAAATACAGTTGATATCGTTATGCAAGTATGTTTTGAATAAACATATTTTTTATTATAAAATAATAATTTTCTAATCGATAATCGGTTTGTCCGAGCTTCTTAGATGTAATGATATAGGTATACGGTATCGTAAGCATAAAAAACGGAGGAAATTCTGGCTGTGTCCCACTTATGAAAATAACGTCTCATGCCTTTGAAACGGCGCTACGCCGACAAAGCCTTTTCCCGGTGACATTATTTAACAGGATTCGACACTTCAGCGGATTTTAATCCGCTGGCACGCGCGAGTGCGCTGAGGAATTGCCGACGCGTCATAAAACAAGATTTGTTAGTTGAAATAGCGCGAGTGGCGAATATCAAGGTATATTCGTATTGCTCGATATCGACGTATCGGGAGGAAGCCAGGAAAAATATTTTTTTGTTGAATTGGAAAAAAATGATATTTTTAAATATGCCAATTTGTGAAGGACGCATGGCCCTACCTGTCGATTGTATAAAAATACAACTTTTCTGCGAGAGAGAAGACGAAATGGTAAACGGATTGTCAGGAGAAGGACGATCAAAGGGCCTTAGAACAGTCGGAATACGTAGCTCGACGTCAGGGTGACGTTGAAAATTCTCGTAAACGTCCAATTTCAAAAGCTTCGCGAATACCTGAGAGAATCGCGAAGCTTCGACTCTCTCGGTATTCAAATTGGAGGGCGGCAACTACTGGGGTTGAAAAATACGTGAAACTCTATGGTAGCCCGTTAGGGGATCCTCTCCCACTTGTCCTACGATGTTTTCCTCTTGCGATTTTCTCCATCTTCTCCTTTATTTTATTCTTTCGGATTCTTTTGTTCTTCTCCGACGACAACAGAACTCAGCTTGTAAAACCAGCGTCGCGATTCTCCTTCTCGTACGAGTGAAACGTCGTGGACGAAAGCTCTGAAAGCATGGACATCCAAACTGCGTGACTGCAGTGCAGCATATAGTTAGCCAGGAAAAGAATATGAAAATATGCTTTTTCTCAGGGTTCTCCAGAGAGTGCTGCCATCTTGGGTTATCTTACCGCCTTCATAGCTATGATTGTTCCGGTGGGAATAGAGATAGATTTCTTTTGTCCGGAGAACAAAGGAATCCTCCGGCTCTCTTGCCGAAAAGAAGACCCATTAGATTTTCGATTCTTGTGGCTATAACGCAATTCTAAACCTATCCTTGAGGAGTAACAGGACGGGGATTCCCCTGGAAGATGAAGATATCGATCTGCGGTCGTAAGCTCAGAGCTCGAGCTCGGTTAGAGATAAAGTTTAATAATGCGCAGATATTTCAGAAAGCAGGTCTGCGCTCATGGATCTGCCAGGGACTTGGATATTACAGTTTATCAAGCACGCACTCGCACCACGGGGCAAGCGAGGGTGGCATATAGAGAAGCCATTTTTCAGTGATCTCATGCATTCGCATTTAATGCCTCCCTTTGCCTAATGTCTTCGGAAGGCAAAGTGGTAGCAGTGGCGTAGCAAGCGCAAACGCTCGAGCCAACTTTGCGTTTTTACAATTGAACAGCTATTTTCCCGTGCGAGAAATTTCCATGGTAAAGTCGAGAAAGAAGCGCGGCCCGCCGAGAGGACCGGGGGAAAAGCAAAGGGAAGCATCTGGGCAGACTTGCATGAAAGTTTAAACCGATGTTTTATGATGGCTTTTTGTTTGGCCTGTTTTATTGAGCAGCAACGGATATTCACGTCAATCTCGTTTTCTCCTCTCTTTATCTCCTCTCAGCTCCCTTCGCCCACCATCGGCACTCTCTGCTCTCCACTAGACGCTAGTAGCTTCGACAAGGCGAGAATTTCTCACATTTTTCATCAAACTTTCAGCGCGTTCCCGCGAAGCACGCCAAGCGACAGCGCCAAAAGGACCCTCGCCCCCCCCCCCCCCTTCCCCCCCCCCCCC
>NW_014333091.1:174626-179046 GCF_000341935.2 Cephus cinctus | reverse complement strand
CCCCCCCCGGTTCACCCGCCACCCCTAAGACAAAAGCTTTCCCAGAAGCTCGAACAAACACGCTAACCAAAATCATGCGTGTATACAGGACACTCGCTGCTACTCGACGACGACGTCTTTGTCGGTTGTACCAAAATTCGGCAGCCATCCCCGTTATCCATTCTTTCGTGAAAATCATCCCTATAAACACGTGCCGTCCCACCACAATGGGCCGTAGAAGCTTTCATGGTGCACGTTTGCGTCGTACGTCTATCCACTGGATATTCTCATAAAACTGAACCAATGAACGCCAAGAACCTTTTCTTTTCCTACCTTTCTCCGGGTATAGCTGTGTATAGCTGGTATATAGGTTTAATATACTTATATATCTTTTTTACTTTCCGAACTCTACAGTCATCCGGTGCGTAACGTGCTTTCCTTCCTGCCGGATGTTACTTCTACCTCTTCTCAGGAGTATCCTGATCTCCACCTCATCCTCTGTTGTACCTATCTCCATCAAGTTAAAATCTTAACTTGTCCAGTAAACGAAAGAGGATCGTGCGCCTCGTCCAAGGGAAGTAGCGTGCTGAGACATCAGCATACCATCAGACATTACTGTACTTAAGTGGGGCAAAGGTCTGCACGTAGCCGCCGCTGGCTGGAGTTGGCTAGGTTGGTCGGGGACCTCAGGGGGAAAGAGGGCATCCTAGATGTGCGCTTTGTCGGCAGGGGGGTCGGGGGGGGAGGTCGCCTAGCAAATGTGCGGAAGGTACTCACTGCTAGGATGTCAGAGCAGCCCCCTGGGGACTCAGAAGACCTCTTGCCTCCTGGACTCTTTCCGTGTCCTCCTCATCCTCCAGCTTCCTCTACCTCCAGCCCACCTTCCACTGCCACTCTATAATGGAATAGTGTACAGTACCTTTAACTACCATATATAGTCAGTGCAACTGTAGAGCTTCGTAATGGAGTCCGTGAGGCAGGCCGCCTACATGGCTCATCGTCAGTCTATTTAATTTTCCACCTCCAAGTCAACCCTCACTTCGCTCGACTCTCTCATCGTCCCCTACCTGGCGGGTGTGAATCCACCCCAGTTGCGAACTGAAGTTCTATATGTACCCTGCCGCTTGTGTTCCATTTTCGAGAATACGCTCGTCTTCATTATCACCGAAGAACGAGAACGCCGTGTAAAACGCTCGAGCATCTTCTGCCTTCTTGCTCCGCTAATGCTCCTAACCGCAGCATGAGCCGAACTTTGAATTAGTTTAAAGGTGGCCAGGTACGGGGGGGAGGCTCCGCCAGAAGGTTGTGGCGTAGGGAACGGAGACGCAGAGTCTGAAGAGGCGCCCAGGCTGGGATTGGCGGATCCTTAACTCGCGAATTTCACCTATTCTGGTTGGATGACTGGGGAATCCCTTCCATGAGAATATTTTCGTGTGGATTTTTCAAGAAAAGGGAATTTTTGTTTTTCAACGATGACAATGATCTTCCTTTTATCCTCTTTGGTACGGGGGCGACAGTCAGGACGAAATCCTTGTATCCTTTCCTCCAGGAATTTCCTTAATCTCGTATTCCTTCGGGTACTTTGCGGGGACGAAAAGGCTGACTGGGGATCCCCCGAAGAGAAGATTCGGATGGCTTGTAAGGTGAATAATAGTGGTAGGAAAGAATTTTTGGTAGCGTGGCGTCGAAAACGCAGCGACGCTCGTTCGTTCCGAAACTGAAAGAATGTAATTACTGGGAGGATCAAAGTGGAGAAACGGCCGGTGCTGCTGGGATGGAATTTAAATATCGACGAGAAGAATTCGTCGTTTGACGGCGCGCGAGGCGTCTGCCTTCTATTCTTCTTGTCTGCTTCTCGTATTTTCTTCTTGTACCTCTCATTCCCTCCCGTCTTTTACTTTTCACCTTTCACCTTTCATCTCCCTCCCTCATTTCCCTCAACTTCTGTCTCTTCCCCATCAGCAGCACCCACACCCCTGCGTTCTCTTTTGTCGAATCCCTCTGGTCTCTCCTCCATTGCAGCTGCTGGAACCGCCAGTATCTTTCTGTGCGAGTAAAGACTCTAAGGGTGTCAACGTGGACGCTAGCTCCGGGGGGTTGGATACTAGTGGGAGCGAGACTGGGAAGAGGGTTGGAAATAAGGTATAAATAGAGAAAAGCAAGGGTTGCGCGACTGGCTGCCGTTAAAACGCTAAGGAAGGTGTACCAGCTGCCTTTGCTGGCTCATCTTCTTGCTGCAACGACCAACGAAGGTGTTAAAATGCAGGAGGATCTTTGTACTCGTTGTCGTCGTTTCGGTAAACTCACGAAGCGACCATGGTGAAACGGGGGCGCAAGGATCCTTCTTTAGCCTGGACAAAGTATTGTCCTTATCGCATTGCCTCACTGCCTCCATTGTAGGCAGACTCTGGCATAACGAGTGGATTAATTAAACTTCCCAGTAATAATAAAGTGTTACGGCTCCCTTACATTTCTCATTTCTTCATTCACTCCTCCCTCGTCGCACGCATTCTTAGTTTTCGTCTTCGTCCTTCGGAATGATGAACCCTTTCAACGTGAAGAAGAACGATGTAAGGATAATACAAGGTGGAGGGCTCCAGCATATTGCTCCAAAGGACTCGTGAAAACTCATTAAAGTAATTTGAATCACTGGCTCGAGCCTAAATTCATCAGTTTTCACACATAATTCATTAGCTAGTATCCAGTATCAGTATAAGGACCCCTTGTTGATTTTGGGAAACGTGAAATTATTTTACATGCATTTTTAATTCCATTCATTTTGGCAGGATCGCAATCTGTAAGTTCTAAGGCGTCCCAACAGAAAAGGGTTTAAAGATAAAACATGCAGAAAGGGAACATTTATCACTTGCCGAAAGTGACGCGTGAGGCGAATGAGAGCACAAAACTCCGAGTGAAGCAGGTACTGAAGTAGTCGGACGGGCAGAGGTCAAATGTTTCGAATGTTTTACGTGACAGGCAGTCACTTCAAGGAGACATTCCGGGACCTCAGAAGCGAACAGCCCGCGTAGATGCTCCTCGTGCACCCTTCTCGTCCACGTACCTACACGTAGGCGCCTCTAGGAGGAATGTCCACCCACCTCCTAGGGGTTGTTGTCTCAACTATGGCCAAACTGTTTTCGTGGCTGAGTCTCTGGGAAAAATGTTCCCACGTGGAGATGCTTGGGAAAGACGCTACCTGACGACGGATTTCGGATGAGTCTCCGAAAATTCTGGACCCGGTTCGCCTCCTGTCCATAAATTTGAAAACGGTTGGCCGCTGGTACGGATATAAGTAGATAACAAATTAATGGATTCAGGAGAGAATCGTAACTGATGAGTTAATCTCACGTGGGAATATAATAAGAAAATATGTTAGTACGTCATAAAATGGAGTAACGTTTGGACCAGCGGGAAGCTGTGCGAAAAATCGCTTTTACAGACTTACGGGAAAACAGCGAGTGTACTTACGTCAGATATGTTTTACGTGATCCCAGCTTATTATTTACATAAACATGAAAGATACCACGATATTTACTTGGATTCCTAATACAGGAGGATTCATCCACCTTTTTTTGCGATGTGATCCAAATATTACTCAAGCATTGAGAATAGCTAATGCTCATCTCCATCTTATCTTTACTCCTATCGAAGGTGACCGAATGACTTTCGAGATGGAATCAATTATCCTGAAAGACGTAGATAAGCGTAAACTTTCCGAGGATCGACACTTCATCCCATCGAATACCTATACTATATAGTATAGGGAATGCTGTCGTTTGAGAAGTATACCGGATTACGAATAAGGGGATGAAAGGTTGAGAAGACAAAGTAGCACAGGGCTCACATTCAAGTATAGAGTGTTTTTTGTGTCAGGACTGGAGAGACTGCAGTACTGGCGAAAGGGACCTAGGAGGGCTCGTAAAAAGGGCCTTAGTAAAAATATTTATGCGAAAATTATGTGCGGGACAAAAAGTTAATAGGATATATCCCGGGTTATAATACAATACGAGGCGTAAAATATATGAATAATAAAAAGATGGAAGGTGCCAGTAGCATATATATATATATATACACACATATACTACCTAGATATGTACTGTATCCAGTATATTCAGTACATCCAGTATACATCCAACGTATGCAACTGTGTCATCACCTTTTGATAATGCCGAACCATCAAAAAGATAAAGGTGATGCTTGCTGTTAAATTTATCGTTCTTCTTCCACGTGACGAACTTCAATACCAATAATCAAATTCTTTTCAAATTATCCTAAATCTCTATCGCATCCAGGATCACCATTAAATCTGTGCTATATCGAAAAGATTTTCAAGGATCGATATTCAAAATATTGAAAACTTCTATACCAAAATTTCTATACAGGATGAATTTGGCAATCCAGTCGTATATGCGATCCATCATTTTCTCGTACCCCCCACTAG
>NW_014333091.1:165440-174543 GCF_000341935.2 Cephus cinctus | reverse complement strand
CCCCCCCCCCCCCTCCAACAGTTAGCCAGTCAGCCAGTCAACCAAACAGACTCGTGGAAGATAAGCCAAAGTTTCGCGATAAACTGATACCGCAGAGTGCAATCCCTCGGAACAAACGCAGCTACTTTGGAGGAGCAAGAGCTGCCTTTATGTTGTGTAATACATAATAGGATACCAGCGAGAAGGCATACACCAAACAGCATGATCGTATATCATAGGTTAGTGCGGTGCCGTCCCATTCTACTGTTCTACTGTTCTACTACTCTACTAGTGTACTACTCTACTATATGCAAGGAGTCTTCTGGAGAAGACTGGCATGTGAGTAGTTTTGAGCATCTGATACAGTACACACCGGGGATGGACCAGAGGAATTATCGGTACTTCTGCCAGAACCTCTGGTACTGTGCACCGTCCATCATCCATGACTTCCTCACAGTTTCAATAATATTTTTCGCATCTAAGTATACTGACTAATTTCAGATCGACAGCCGACCGAAACATAAACCGATTTGTTGGCAGTCTAGGGGAAATAGCGGAATCAGGTATACTGAGACCAAAAGAAGTAGGGAGAGAGAGAGCGAGAGAGAGAGAGAGAGAGAGAGAGAGAGAGAGAGAGAGACTTGTCGCGCAGGTAAGGTAGCACATGGCCAAGCGGATGGATCTAGGAACAATGAAGGCCTCGAGCCGATACATCACTGCGTACCTATACGAGTATTAACCGTCGAGGTTTCCTTCGGGGAACTGTCGTCAATGTTCATACTTCGGCTATGTTAGTACAGCAGTCATTGGAATGCTATTTGTTACACATTTGATTCATTTGTATATTTCAATCATATTCTGTAGTAACCAGTATACTACGTGTTAGCTTTGTGTGCACGCACGGCTATTTATTAATAATTAGAATTATATGAATTGATATTTTACGTTACTCGTTCATGTCAGAAAGTTTGTATAACTGCGGAGTAGAAGGTTAAATCTCGAAAGCTTCTTATTTGTCGATTACGGCATCAATGATGGACAGTGTACATATAGTATATTATATAGGGTGTATGCATAGGGAACATATAGAACGTGGGTAAATATAGTAGAGTAAGTGCATGCATTAGAAGTAGAAGGAAGGAAGGAAGGAAGGAAAGGTAGGCAAGGGGGTTAAACGGAAGGAAAGTAAGAATTCGCATTCTAGGCTAATAACGAGTAGCGTGGGAGCGTGTGGGGAGTGGAAAGTGCATAGGGGGTGGTGGGTCTTGCTAAGTTTTCAAACGACGGGAAGAAAGTTTACGAGGCGCGGGCTAGTGCGATGCTGCGCTTGGCCAATGAATAACTGGAAAATAAGTTAAAACTTAGCCTAGACGCCAGGTGCACCTGCCGAAATTGCTTTGGTATCGATTTACTACGAAAGTGGCGGTTTTAACGGGATGCTGAACAGGTAAACGATCTTGGAAGAATTCATTGTGAATCTTCCTCGGTCAGGGATATGGTGTCTTATGGGAGTATTTTCGTGACGGATGGGTGATTCCCACTGAGGGGTGCTTGCGTATAGAGATAGGGAGAGGAAGAGAGAGTGTATTGGTCATTGGCTAATGGCGCCATGTGGCCGAAAAATAAGAAGAAAATGAGAAAAAAGGAAAGTAAGCATCGGAAGGAGGATCCTACTGGGCCGGCAGGAACGACGAGCCAGCCGAGTTTTTTCTCTCTTTTTTTTTCTTCTCCTTTCTTTCTACCCTTTGGCGTTTTCCTAGTCTGCCTTCAGCCTTGTCCTACCCTGTCTCGTTCCTCCGTCTCACTACCGTCCGAGACGGCCTTTACGCCATTAAACGTACTTATATGAGATACTAGCCGGTAGCCAGCCGACCGAGTATCAATCAAGATAATAGGACAATAAATATCTAGCGCCCAGGCGACCACTGGCTAAGGTCAAAAGTGCAGCAGCTTGCAATTTCTGCCCGATTTCCTGCCGGACCTGGTCCAATAATTCACTCCTTTATATCCGCGGAATTTGCTGCTGCTTAAGCCTCCTACCGGAAGTGGGGTGGGCACCGGGAGTGGAGGGTTCGAGGACGAGACGCCGACGCCGATACCGACGCCAACGTCGGTACAGTTCCAAGTCCCAGTTCTTATCCGGCACTTTTTATTCTTTTTCAGCCCCAATTAGCCTGGATCGAAGTATGTGGAATCGGCCGGAAAAGATTGTCAGTATCAGTTACGGGAGCACTCTTGGGGGGTCAAAGTGTAAACTTGAAAATACAGCAAGTATCGCGGGCCAGGTTCTGAGGTAACTCGGGAAAAAAACTTGCTTCCTTAATATATAAATATGCCGCGTGTGTATTAACTGTTGAAAAGTACAATATATAAACTTATTTTGCCCCTGCATAAAGTATGAAGCTCGGGCTTCTGCCCTGCTAGACAACCTAGCAGCCGAGCTAACTATTAAAAGTTGCAAATTGCTGCAGACACGCTGCGGGTCCGCCTATACGGTCGTTCCGTGTCTTGGCCACTCGCCCTTATTCGTTCCACTACCCCCTAATTCCTACCTCCTCGCAACGAGCCCGAACTACCCTGCCGATCCCATATTCCGTACCCACAGCTTCTTCCGCCAGCCGAGCCCATCTTTGCCCCTTTGACGCACCCTGCACCGTCGACGTCCCACGTATGACGTATGATGACGTATCCCGTATATCGAAGTGCACGTCCCTTAACACAGTTATGGGATAGTTGATGGTTATCGTGACATCCGCCATCGAATGCTCCACCGTGTCCAATTTGCGGCGTACAGTTCCAGTTGCATCCGCGCACCTCATTAAATCCGCCCAATTATTATCTGGCTATCGATGTTTCCGCTCGGTTGCGGTCCGCCATTTCCAATATCTACACCAGTCTACCAGCTCACTGTACAGTACAGCTGAGTCTGGAAAAATGCGAAAACCTTGCCGAAGGAACGGGAATGACGTCGCGACGCGCTGCGCCGCAGCCGTCCCCGTCGACGACCACGGCAGCCGCATCTTTGTGAGCTTGCTTGTATTTCCATAAACGCATGCTTACGTAACCATGCAGCACAAGGAAGCTCGGTTAAAATTGACCGGAAGTCAGCAGGTGGTCATTGAGAATTTTTAAGAGAGACAGTAACATGGCCGTCGCCCATAATATATACAAAGCTTCGGCCAGCCTAGACCGACGTCTTCTCCTTCCCCATGAATACGTGAACGGAAGGGCTCCGTGACGGCAGTCGAGAAGGAGGGAAGGGAGGGAGGGAATTATTTGCCGTTTAATTACATAGATGGGCCCGGTTGATTCTGTATCCCCATATTTGCGTAGGATTGAACTTCCCTGTCGTCTGTCTCTCCTATGTACCAAACGAGAACTATCCTATAGATCTACGTCGGAGGACCGATTTCCAGCGTTGCTTCCTCTATAGCTTGGACGTGCAGCCAGCGTGAAACACGTTGAGTCTACGAACGAGTCCGTCGATCGGCCGAGTGAATTTGTCACATAAATATGGACATAGCCGCTGCCGGCGCTTCCTACTCTGTGCTACGAGTATCTTAACATTATATGTTAAACTTCCGTTTACATAGAGTCAATTTATTCAAACGGGGTGTCCTCGATATAATCAGTGCATCGGAATGATCATTACGAGAAGCGGCCTGATTTTCACAATAGGATACAATTTCACACGAGCGTTTATCGCGTAACGTTGCCCGGGGTCAGCTGTAGTGTCATTTTAATATTAGATTTCGAGACGTTACTATTAACAAGGGTAACGAGTGAGAGGAAGGGATGGAGCGAGCATCTGTTTACTACCGGCATCCCTTCCGCACGGTAGCTTGCAAATTTGGATTTTATGGAGCGACTAGTGCGCCACGCCGTCAGTGGCTAAAATTAAAAGTAATGATTCAATGTAACCGGTCGCGTGTCTGAATTAACGCCTATGGGGTCGTCCGTGTTAGTGACACCATTTTTCCATTACGCCGTGTTGCTATATCCAACCCCCTTGCCCCCTTGCCCCCCGTCGCCAACCTCCTCGACCCTGTCGCACATCGTCCTATCGCCTAACCTGCCTGGAGGTTTTCATCGTTAGGACGTTAATATACGATTTCTCATTTGTACATTCTAGACAATTTCTTTCATTTTTTTTCACCCGGGATCAGAGGCGAAGGATGTGCTTTTAAAAAATGATAAATAGTTTTACGTCGAATATTCTCATTGTTGCGAATTAATGGAGTATGCGGATCGCTATCGATTCGCAAGAGGCGTCGCGACGTCTTCGCTTTCGAAATTGAATGGTACGGGGCCACCTTATTCCGACGCTTCCTCTGCGATGCATTTTAGTATCTTCATTTTTCCAAACGGTTCGGTTGAAATGACTTTTACTATCTATCGAATATCTCCTACCCGAGCTACACCCTGATGCATGAAGAGTACGAGTATACGACATCCTTCCAGCATCCTCCCGGATCCTTCCTCCCATTTCGTTCCCTTGGTGATTCCTATTTTTTTTCCTCTTCCACTTTTCTACCTCCTCTCTCACGTCTCCCACACCCAGGCAGCAGTTACAGGATGCTGCAGATACAAAGATCTGATTCTTCTGTAAAGATGATTCTTGTACAAAGAATTTCGGAAAGAGATAAATCTCCGACTAATGTCGATTCCCAATCGTGAATATAATTAATTCAATGAAGCTAATCTGATTGTACAAACCGTATGTAGTATGGACTGATGCGAATGATGAAACGAATTTTGAAGAAATAAGATAAAATTTACTAATAAAGGGTTAAACGTTTGTTTCAGGAAATGAAAGTCAACTGGGCGACGTCGCCGGGAAACCAGCCGAAGCAGGACACAAGTAGTGAGTAAAGCACTTCTTTCTATATTCATTTTTCATTAGAGGCAGATCAGGCATTGGATTTTAACATTAGCGAAGGAAAATGAAGAGGCATTCGAGTAGGGGAGGCTGAGAGGGTCCATGGCTCGTGACGTGGAGGCGCTCGAGCACATTGGACTTAATGGAAATTCGGGCTCAAGTACATTCCGAAAGGACGCGGTACGAAGGTGTGCTTGAAATTCAGTACGACACGGAAGCAATATTTAACTCAGTCTGAAATTCTTCTTTTTATGGACTTGTAAAACCGTGACAGGCACATGGGACTCGGCTGCCCCGTTTCTTCATCTCCTTTCCAGCATCTTCCATCTTACCTTTATCCCTTCTCATTTCGCGTTCTTCCTTCCATCGGCGCCGACGCCCCCGTTGCGACGCCGCGGCTATACGGCATTTCTCGTATCTCGTTCTTCCTCCTTTTCCAGCATCTTCCAGCAACCCAGCATCACCGGATGCTGGCAGTGCTACCGACCCTATGCCATACCTTCTCTATCTTCTCGCTGGCGAATGCAAAACTTAAGCATATACACATCCCTATTCTCTTGGTAAATATGGGGATGCGGTTGGTAGGGGCCTTCGAGAAGAAATGCCGCTTCCTCCGGGACATCGGACGAGGGCTAGGAGTTTCAGTTTTCCTCCTAGACAGCAGTAAACTTGGAGATGCACCTGTGCAACGGCGTCTCGACGCCCAAGCAAGCTGCAATGTAAGGCTGCTAAACTTCGAAAAGTTGATCGTTTCTATACTTTCGAACGACCTGCTGTCCTGCAGTCTACGACTATATTTTTCCTCTCCAGCGTCCAAACTTTTTTTGGACCTCAAGAAAAAGTGACTTTCGTCCCTGTACCATTGCCCGAGTGTCTGCACGAAAAGTCATGATGTCATTTCTAAGGTCACTATACTAGTAGGTCACAAGAACATCACGTGAAAATAGTAGCGAGTGATCGCGTGTCGTTAAGAAAATTAGCAAGATCTCAATGGAGGGCGAGAGGGAGGAGGGAGGGAGAGCCTAAAGAGCCTCGTCGAGCTAATGGAGCGAGACTGACTGGCTTAGGGGAAAACGAGGGGTGCATGACGCTCAGCGACTGACTGGCTAGGAGGGCTGCCGGAGGGTGGCTGGGGGGTGGCTGGGGGGTGGTCGACCGGTTGAGTTGTTAGGCTGCTGACTTGATAGAGCCGCCAGAGGGATGATTCTTTCTCTGATGTGCTTAGAGGACAAACGTGCTATCGTAATCGAGGATCATTTTTCCTGCATTATGAATCGCAGGGGGATGATCATGCCGGTATTTACGGGACTTCCGCACAAAGGGTTATTCCACACATCCCCACTTGTGAATTCCGTTTATCCGGCAAAGCGTTTGCTGCTGTGCCGTAAGCTACTCGCCTTTGCTGTTTGTAACATGCCTGTACCGCTGTTATCGTTATTAACAAAGTAAATCTCGTTAATCGTCCTATCCCAGCCTTCGTACTCACTCGCTGTTGCCTTTCAAATCCCCACCAGCCTCTACCTTTTGACACCTTCTCTGTAGAGTCGCTTGATTATCCGATTTCGAGCACAGTACAATATCCAAGCAGTATCGGTACAGGTTGCGTCTCAAAAGTTACGCAACCCCGTAAACACCCTTGCACGGCAATAATCGCAACCGAACACACCCTTATGTATTCGTACGAACTATTTTCAATCGGATCAACGAGCGTTTCTTACATCAGACGGTATCTTAGATCTTTGACCGTTATTATTTATATTTTTGTTTTAATATAATTTTTATCGTTTCCAAGCTATAGCTCACGTATGTGTCAATACGTAGGTACATGTAGTACAGATGAGTGCATTGACGTCCGGCCGGTAAGCATCTCCCGTGCAAATCAGACGAACCGAGAGAAACAGGTTGGCGGCCAGAGGGACAAGTGCATCGGGCATTCCCTTTGTGGATGTCGAGGATAATGGCAGGAATATCCATGGTAGCGATGGTGGGTCGTAGTGGGTCATAGTGGGTCAGTCATGGGTCTAGGGTAGCCCAGGCTGGATACAGTGGCCAGTGGCCATGGTGGTGAACGTTTCGTGAGCTGCCGATGGCAGCTGCGGTAGCGGTGAGCAGCGGCGAATCGGTAAACCACGTACGCGGGTTGATTGCGTTCTGAATCGTCCCATCAGTCCAGCTCGCCATGACGCGTCGCGACGTCGATAGAATGGGAATAGGCATTACGGTTTAGAGCGACTTAATCCTTGAATGGGGTGCCAGGAATTAACATTAATGAATACACGTAACAGATGTGGATAGTCAATAACGTTTTTGTATGTCAAGAAAAATAGTGGATTGCATACGGATGCACGGTAGTCGATATATGTATATTTAGGACTAACGTGAAATCGTGTAACGTTATCAAAGAGAATTGCTCCGAGGGATGAGTGGTATAATGAAAAAAATAAAAAAAAAAAAAGTAAAAGAAATAAAAAAAAGGGGGAGATCGTTGTCCTTTGTAGGCGATCCAAAGCAAACACTCGTTAAAATGTATCCCTTTATGTATTCCTTTGTCGAGTAGCCCCTGCGAAGCTTTTGGCGAGTACTCGCGAATTATACAGGAAGACTTCGGCGCCAAGGGGACAAGATATTTACTCTTGGAAAAGATAGAAATTCTGGTGCTCGCCAATGTGTCAATATGCCGATATGCCAATATCGCTCCTGGTATTAAAGACTGCGAATTTATATATGAAATATTCGCAATATTCGGTAACTATCTTGTGGCTGGTGCGATATGTAATAGCTACCTCGGATTAAGAGAGTGGTAAGCTCGAGATACCATAGATACGCTTTTATTGGGAAAACTGCATTTGTCGATCGAGCACTTTTTGCAGGGCTCGTTAATGGCCTTGATTCTTCTTTTGCAACGTACAGGCGGCTCGCAACTCGCTAATGAAAGGGTACGCACTTTAATCAAGTTAATGCAGCCACGCGCGCTACCATCACGTACACGCGTCGATCGTAGAATACAGAGACGCACGTATGTATGGAGTCAGGATACGCGGGTGGGTGGGTTTATGGACGGATAGGTACCCCTTGACTTGGGGAGGGGGGGTCGGTGGCTGCGAGGGGTTCACGGGTGGTATCGGGGGTAGCTGTGTGCCTTTTATGAACAGACTGCCTTCTGAACGGTGCCACCGCGTGCCAACCGGAAATACGAACTACCGCCTACTTCCTGCGAGCGCGTTTCCCGCAGATTAGTTCGAAGAAAAATGCCTAGCCATTTTTTAAGTCCCGTTTTCAATACACACTCCAGAGCTCGAGGTCCGCGAGCTTTTACCCCAGATCCTAACCCGACCTCACCTGACCTCAGTTCTATATTTCCGTGCTCAAGCGATTGTCCTCCTGTCAGCTTGCTTCGATGAATACGTGCCTTTCATACACGCTACGATTTATGAAGTCGCCTTAATACTTACTTCATCCCAAACGACCCACGCGACTGCAGTGTCCTATTCGGGCCAAATGAGCGGCTGCCTCCTCCAGGTCCCAGTTCTTTCATTACAGAGAGATAGCCCAAGTAATCGCTGGCTCCGGGATATCACGTGAGCCTGGATAGTCAGCTGACTAGGTCCGCGACTGTCGCGTGGACTTTGGAGAGTCGAGACTGGTAGCGAGTGCGGCGACTATTGCGTGGGTGAATGGGTATAGTTGAGGGAGGGCTGGTGCGATCGAACGGCGTCCAAACGGCCGGGGCCAGAAATAATTGGGTGAGAGCAGGCAGAACTTTCATGCATTTCTAAAGAGGGTCACCGAGCACGGGGTTACGGGGGGTGGTGTCCAGAATGCGAGGGGTGTCCGGCGAAGTAGGAGATTATACCATAGTGGAGTACCGAAGCATGAGCGGAGGAGCGTGCGTGTGTCTGTGTGCTGGTAGAAGTCAACATTTCCGACCTACTGTCTTTTTTGCATGACCCAGCGCTATTTTTCGGGGAGTAACGCGCGTGGACACACCCCGGCTCGCCTAGTGACCAAGCATTACAGTCCCCGGCCGCGGCGGTCCCTAAGCAGAAACAGGGGCTCTCACCTTGGGGTGGTTTCAAGGCTCTTGGCAAGTCGACCATTTTATTTAAAGGGATGAGAACCCCTGCGAGTCTCATGCGAGTGATAACTCAGGTAGCGTGAATAAGCTGACCACTCTTCGAGCGCACCCCCGTTGGCCGCGCTATACAACAGCCCTGTCGCTGCTCCTGTCTCTGCCCCCCCCCCCCC
>NW_014333091.1:160978-165297 GCF_000341935.2 Cephus cinctus | reverse complement strand
CGCGGACCCCGCCAACGATTTGAACTCTGCGCGAGACCTCTGGCTACGTGTCCTACATGGCCGCCGATTTAACATTCTATCGTTTTACGGCACTCGTTAAACATGCGAATTCAAATCCACGCTCTGTCTCTCTCGCTGGTCACATCGCTTCTACTTTCTCTGTAATTCCTCCCTCAGTCACCCCTTCCGCCTCCACCTTCGTCATAACCTCAGCTGAGCCCTCTCCGCTGTGAAAAAAAAAAAAACAGAAAAAAAAGGTTTTTCTTTTTTAACGCGGACTCCTTTCGTATCAACGGAATTCGAAGCGATGGAGTCTCTCTTTTCGGAGCAACCCTTGTTTCGGACATGCACACCACCCTTGTGTTCCTATTTGTGCATATGTACAGAAAATAGGAAACAGGAAACAGGGAAGGGTCGGAGCGATAAAGTGACACTTCCACCGAGCCGATTACCGACCACGATGGGTTTTCCTCCGTACAGCCGGCACCTCGTTTCTCTCGTATCGCCGGATTAAAGCGGCCAGCTTATCGGCCACTCTCGAATAATACAATTAGGTGTTTGTCGCTGCGATAGAAACGCGAGCGATAAAGAACTGACGCGACATTCGAATTACTTTGGACGCGCGGCCATAACCAAGGGGACGGAATTAATAAAGAGCACGGGAAGCCGGGCAAACAAGCAGCCTGTACTGTTGGTGGCGGAGCCAGTCGGAAGTCCAAACGCTGCCAAAGGGGTTGAAAAAGAAGGGCTGGAAAGCTGGACAGCAGCTCGACGCCTCTCGAGCACTTTGAAATGCAAAACCTGCGCTTGGGAAATCTTATCCGTGTGCTTGTGTCGGGCCTGGCGAGAAATTATTTTGTGGCTAGGAGACACGTGACAGGTAGCCACCCCCCACGCGAGCTGAACTCGTACGATCCCCACACGGACGGAACTGCCCCAGCACCGCAGAGCGAAGGAGCATCGCGACGCCGACCACGATTACAATGACGTCGTGGTAAAGAACTCCGCTACGATATGAAAAAGGGAGTTTACGACGGCTGTAAAGATAATGTCGCAAAGAGGGACTCGTGCACCTTTGCAACACGCCAGCCCCTTTGGCCCTGCGAAGGAGCAGCGACGGGGTTAACACCTGTTTTACATAAAAAGATTTCCCGAGTCTTGAGACGTCGAATAAGGTTTTTTAGTTATTTTTTTTTTTTTTTGAAAGAAATGTTGTATATCGCTGAACAAAATATACAACCCGTACGGGAGCTGCCGTGGGTGTCACAGGTGCGAATTGTTAAAATAACGAATATATAGGGGCTCGTTTTCGTTCGGCAGGTGTTCGCCGTATTAAAAGTCCAGGGGAGCCCAGGATATCGCTACGTGATCCTGATACCCAAATAATGTAGATTTTCGAAAAACAACCACCGGCAGGTATGCCGTAAGCACGCACGGATTCTTGTTTTATATCGAACAGTGGATTAGTGGCAGGGAACGAAGGGGAAGAGGAGGATGAATAGATGGATGAACGGAAGGGCAGAAGGATGGACGCAGTGGCTGAGACAGAGAGGAGGGAGGAGAAAAATTTGCGAAACATTTGCATCTCGCAGCCCCGCGACATAAAAATGCAAATAGGGAAACATCGGGCGCGTCGGTTTGAAAAATTCATTCTTTAAGGGTGGCTCCGATGTGCCAGTCCTTTCGCGGCTGAGAGGCAGCAGACTGGAAGCCAAAACGAAGTCGGGCGCAGTTTTTTCCTCTCGTCTGACAAAAGTGGCACCGAAGCCATTGGATCCTGAACGATCCTGAACGATCCTGAAAGATGAGAAACCAAGAGGACGCAACGTCGCTGTTGCTCCTGGCGCTCATGCTGCTCAGGCCGATGTTCCCGGTGCAGGAGGTGAACCCGAGGAAAGTAGAATATCCAGAATACGAAGACTAGGTATAACGTAGGGGGGTAGCGTAGATAGAGAAGTAGTAGGTCGAGTCGAGGGGGCGGTTATGCCAGAGAGGGACTGGAGGGCAGCAACTTTAGCACACCCTGGAGACGCTCCTCTTTTATAACTTTCCGAGAATAATCGGCTGCGTATATTTGGCTACTTCGGTATCGCGTGAATTTCCAACCGGGCGACAGCCATGGGGTCCGGGGGTTCCTATCGTAAAATTAAACAATCTTCTTTGGTTGCTCGAGGCCGGGCGTCGAGCTACTGCAATCCCATTAACGCTAAAACCGACCCTTAATAAGATCCCGACTGCCGATACGAAGGGATCCGCTCAGGACAAAAGCTTTTCTATGGCGGAGCACATGCGAGTCCATGGTACCAGGGCCGTCTCGTGGCCTCTGCCTTCTAAAGAAGCAGGAGAGTGGGAGAGAGGAAGGAAACGGATATCCTTTCAACTCGGTACGACCAGTGACTAGGAGTAACCAAGAATAACCAGGAGCCGCCAAGAGAAAAGAAGCAGATAGACCGAAGCAAAGAGTAACTCCTTAAGGACGAGCAAGATGCAGATAGCAGCCACTCTAAAGCCGTATGGCTCGAGCGCGTCGGTCTTGTCGAATATTGCGCTAACGTCGGGTCGGGTTCAGCCGATATACTCCAGAGAGAGAGAGAGAGAGAGAGAGAGAGAGAGAGAGAGAGAAAAGAGCAGCCGGTAGAGAGGGGGGACGAGAGAATAAAAAAAAAGGAAATGGTAGCTCCTTTCGATACACCTTCTTATTCTTATTGTTAGTCTATCGGGATACCGTATCGCATACTAAACTGTACTATCGTCTGCTATCCCACAGTATCATGCGATAGGTACACTCTATATTGTATCTTACGATGCAGCATTATGAAACAGGCAGGCAGTCTAGTAGGATGTAGGATCGTAGAACCTTTAAACGAAGGTGGTAGCCCTGAGCAGGATGAGGTTACGCTATACGTGCACCGTAGCACTGTTCTTTACCGCTCTCCCCTTCCCAGCGTCCCCCTTGTTTAGCGAACCGTACTGGTTCGGCTCGATATCGAAAATATATATAAACCAGTGAATATGCAAATACGTGCAGAGTTTCGAAAGCTCGGCTCGTTTTGTGCATTGCTGCGGTGCACGCGGAATTTTAGTGCGACAGTCGCGGTGGCCCCTATTTGATTGGGGCGGTACAAACCTACAAACCGCGTTAGCTATGCGCCGCAAACGCACCAGTTACCTGACTGTCTGACTGCCTGACTGCCTGACTGCCTGAACTGGATCTATGCCTACCTAGAGGAAAGCCTCACCATGAACCACCCTTTGCGTTTTGTTCCGATCTCTTTCTCTCTCTCTCTCTCTCTCTCTCTCTCTCTCTCTCTCTCTTCTCTCTTCTCTCTCAATATGTATATACTACTTCCATTAGGATGATCAATCTGCAGCATCCAGGAGCAGGGTGGTGGCTGATGATCATTGACAATTTGTGTAGCAAAAGCCCTCCTTCATTCTTACGTAATATTCTTCGAAAGACAGATCTCTCGAGAGTGAAGGAGGGGGGAAGACAGGACGCGAAGGGTAGGTAGTAAGAGGAGTGATGCGAGCGAAGGGTGCGAAGGGGGTGGTTGGAGGTTGAGAGAGGAGAGAGAGAGAGAGAGAGAGAGAGAGAGAGAGAGAGAGAGAGAGAGAGAGAGAGAGAGAGGAACGACGAGGATGTATCGCCTCGTTGCGATAATTGGCTGTAGACCTCCAGAGAAACGGGATAGTATCTCGGAGACTGCAGCTCGTATCCAGACGCACGTCGCTTCCATATGCTGCCATAGGATTTTCCCCTGACGTCGCGTCCCGCAACTAGACTCTTCCTCACCCGCCGAGTAACCCCGCTCGCCGATCCCCACAGGATCGCCCGGTTTCGCACTGCTTCCCCGTGACACCCTCCCGCCCCCTTCGTATATTAAATTCATTTGTCATCCGCGAAAATCATGTTTGTAACATGTACCGCTCTAATTGGACGCATTAAAAATAATTTTCCAGGAATATCTTAACGTCCTCTGCATGTAGCTGCACACCTGCCCTCCCTTCTCTCCCTTTACTCCTGGTCCATTATAGCGAACTGGCTACGGCCGTATCTACCTACGTGCACGTACACGCGGATCATGATACATATTTATGACGCAACGAGCCGGCTGCATGTGTGCCATTAACATAAGTAGCACAGAGATTATTTGCAAAGCAAATAGCATCTCTCGCACTAAGTAGCGAAAGATGCATCGCGACGATCTTATACCCAGTGCTCCTCTTATTAATTCCTCGTTTAGCAATTTCGCCCAGCATCCACTGATAATTACGTTGAAATTTTACGTAAAATTTCTGGATCGTTATCAAACCCCCCA
>NW_014333091.1:156021-160652 GCF_000341935.2 Cephus cinctus | reverse complement strand
CCCCAAAAGGGAATAAAAGTAAGGAGCACGTTACAGGTACAGCGGTTGGAAATCCCGACACAACGGCGGTTTTCATCTGCTAGGGGTATTTAGTGCCTTAATGCGAGCAGACTGAAACACAGACCGGGTTGGCGTTCCGGGGGTAACGGGGTGAGTAGGCTAATGAATAGGGTGTTAGTGAAACACGGTGTAACTACTAACGGCGGCAGACGGTCGCAGGGATGGTGGCTATCCTGGGATATCCTGGGATATCCTGGGATATCCTGGTCATGGGTGCCAGCGATGGTACATAACTATAGAAGCGAGCGGGAGTCTTCAGGTCTCTTGCTATTTCCCTGTACACTCTGCCCTTCGACCCTCTTGGCCTCGACGCTTTCGCGATTCGCACGCGCGTGCGAGGGTCGTGCAGGTGCAGAGACGCGGGCAGTCCGAAACACCGGAATACATTGGGGCTGTCTTATCGTGTATTCACGATGGGCTAACCCTTATGGGCTCCAGGGGTTCTCAACCGCTGGTATAAATTATTCAGATATATAAATACCAGAGTGGGGACACCGAGTGAACGAGGGCTGCTGGCCAGAGTGAGAGATGTTTACGTAAGCAGGATGCTGAAAAACTTTAAATACACCGGAAGATACTAAAATTACCTGGAACAGAGTCGAATGACACTTAATTTCATAGAGGGTTGATATCATTGTTTTTTGTGGGTCTGCACGTTTCACTCGAATTTCTCGTATTCGAATTATAAGAGAGACAGTGTCTATCTAGACTGTCCATGTGCTTTCTCTAGCACGCGTACGTCTAATAAAGCTCTCACGAACTCTGGAAAACTTGCTGGAGTTTCACTGTTATTACGCAAAGAGTTATGATAATAGAAGCGCAAAGAGGCTCCGGGGTTATTTCATAATTACAGACTGTAGTTAGATGAGCGTGCATTATGCCCTCCTAGGGTCGCGGTGTCGACGTCGGAATCCTTCTGAACAGCAGCGTCCCAGGGCGTTTGCCGTACGTTCGTATGTACCATGACGAAACCGTCGGCTGAAGTACGCAAGTATAAGGGGTAGTACAGCCGTTTTAGGAAATTAGGGCTTGACGTCTACCGTACGGTACCATATATTGAATATCTGAAAAAATATCTATTCCTCTCTCAAATTTCAGTTCTGTACAACGAGTAGAGTGGCGGGAGTGTAGTAAGCAAGAGGAAGTAATAGGAGATTTGGAGACCGGAAGAAGGAAAGAAAAATTTCGCCAAATGCACCCTGGGATTAGTGCTGGCGTTACGGCTATTAGCAGCTTATGAGATTTTGCCTTAATGAAACATATGGTGCCTTTTATTTTTTGCCTTTGGACTTATTCCCTTACCGTTCTAGAGACACGAGTACCTGATACCCTTTCAACTTGAACTTCCAGCTTGTAATTTATTAGCCTTCGTATATAATATGGTATTGTTTGCAAAAAAAATTATTTGAAAATAATATACATAAAGTTTACTCGCATCAAATGTCGCAAGGGTGTCAGAAATAAATCTGACTATTTTGTCTGACGTCGGCAAGATTTTTCCACTGACAGACAACTCCCATCTGCAAGTGGATAATGCTACTCGATACGCAGATCTCAGTCCCGGTTTCCCTATTACAAACGTCATTCAGGTAATTTTCCCCTAAACCCTTTCTGTTGCGCCCCGGCCTCTCGTTTGCATAGGCCCGGTGTATAAGCATTCCTATAACCAGCGCTTGTAGTATGTACCGGGTGGTGGGTAAGTACACAATCAGGCCGGTGCGTACACACGCTTGCGTATACCAACATGTGCTTCTTGGCTGCTTGTACACGTTGTGTACACTTTGTGACGCTCGTAAAACAGGGGGCTGCTACCCCTCGTCACCTCCTCTCCTCTTCGCCCTGTCACCCTCCACTCCTCGTCCTTCAGCAACCCCTCTGTCCACGCAGACCGACCGACCTCCCAATCATTCCTCCCCGCCCTCCATCCCAGTACACTAGGACCCAAATCGCTCGACCAGAACAGATCGCTTGCTCAACATGTCAACCGTCCCCTGCGTCATTGAACTCACATTCTTTTTATCCCCATATGGAAATCGATCGAGCATCACTAGATGTTACGGTGAGTATTCATTGCGCCTTGCTGAAGCCCCTCGCGGATTTCGAAATGGATAGTCGTGAAAACAGCAATGGATACTTTTCTATGATACTTCCTTTGTAGAGTCAAGAAGTGATTTTCTTTCGAAGATTAAGAAATGAGTTTGTCTAATTAGCTCAGTAGGTAGACTGATAAGTGGGATAGGTATAGATGGATACACAGATTCGACCTGGGACTTGGTTCTCTCGAGTTAATTTTGAATCAGATGCTACTGAAGAGACATTGCCACCCTCCTTTTGGTAATAAGTGGGTAAAGGTAGCCTTAGGGTAGCGAAACAACTGAAGCAAGAAGTCACGTGGTCTTGCATGTCCTCCGGCTGGCTTCAAGACGAACCTTATTCGAGGTCCTGAGGTTCGACCTTTTTCCGTACTGTCAAACTACCACTTACTTACCTTAATGAGAGACACGCGACTCTTATCGGGCACGACGCTTTCCTTATCTACTTTGAGAAAAGGGTGGCGTGGAGGCGGGTGGTGTAAGGTTCTGGTGCTGCGAAGGAGAGCGAGTAGAGAAAGGTGGATAAGAGGTCCAAAAGGTGTCAGTGTATAATGGCAGTGAAAGATAAAAGGACAGAGTCCCTCGTACCGCGTGCGTCTTCGTTCCTCGAAGCTCCAGGACCTTCGGCTGGAGCTGCTCTAATTAAATGTATGACTTTACGAGCCCCGTGGGAGAATCCAGGATACTTAAAAGTTGGAAAGTCGATTTTCAAAAGCGCATGCATCAGCGCCCTAATGTAAATTTCATCGGTGTAAAGGTTATTTCACGGACGCGTATTCTTCGTCTGCGTCTGCCGAATAAGATAATGGAGACGCAGTATGCGCAGGAGCGAAGTATGCGTTTTTTAAATTATTTATTTCGACCTGAACTTTGCAGCCACTCGAACGATCCAGACCGAAAAGTCACTCGTGTTTTGCATTGCGGTCACGTAGCGTCACGTAAACGCGCGACGGACGCGCATATGTTCCCAGCGTGAATTTTGCATACGTGAAGGGAAGAGCGCGCGGAATCGAAAGGAATGAACCAGGGATGGAAAAAAAGTTGAGTGACACCGTCACGATGTGACAATTATCTTTGACACGAATTTCATTTCGCGCATCGCCTGCGAATCTTTCTGCTCCGCGAAACGGATGCGAGAGCAGCGGGAAGCGCGGGAATCCATGAAACAAAAAGATTGAAAAACTAAAAAAAGAATCCCATTGGTAACAAGACGATCGATCAATTTCTTGTTCTTATCTTTATCGACCTCGACCATTCGTCGTCGTACCAATGAGAGAGACGCCCGGCGTCGGGACGTCTTCCAAAGATCGCGAATAAGGGCTGCAACCACTTCTCTGAGCCCTGTCCCTCTTTTTGGCCTTTAACCAAGAAACAAAGGGAAGTTTCACGGGGGTTTACTCGATCCAGCCGAGCAATTAGCATCCGGGCGTTATATGCAGATTCTCACTGTTGCCGAGGGTGCGAAACGTCGGCCAGAGAAAACGTCTGGGCACGGGAGAGGAGTAGGAGGACGGGAAGGAGGTTCAGGGATGCTGTGGAAGGTACGAGCTGTTTGTTCATTTGTCACAGGATAATCCCTCTGCACACATCGCATAAAGATGTTGCATGTGCCCCTGCCGCGTATGGCCACTGGTAACGGTTCTGCTACTGTTACTACCCTTAGTATCGTTAGCATGCTGCTACATACTGCTGGTACTAGTAGTCCACTATCACATTTACTCTACCCCCAAGCCGTTGCTGTAACGAGTACCTGCTGAAACATAAATAACATGAAAATATTCATTAAGAAGGATAAAAATAATTTCATCCCCCTCGCGATCATTTCTACCCCTCGAATTTAACTGTTGCATTTTTATATTTAAAAAGATTGGCCCTCGTACCCGTTTTATATAGAAATCATTCTCCTTTTGATCTGTGCATTTCTCTGAGCCACGTGGGACAATTTGCAAAAGTGCAGAAACCACCTGCCTAGAAATATTCAACCCGTTACAGGAATAAGGGTGGGCACTGTAGGTGAAAACTAAGGGCACACGTAACTCCAATGCAGAAGGTAGTATAGGAGTGCGGCAGAGCGCTTTATTTTAACTTTATATACCGCGTGTACGTTATGCGTCATATTACACGTGAGTCGTGCAGCAGACATGGGACGGGGTTGCAGTGCGCTCTGCGTTTCATATTCATTACATCGGTAGCTATTTGTCACGGACTCCTATCGCACTTGAAATACTGCCCGAGATACGCGAACTTCCCTGTTGCAACGTTAAAGAAGGAAGAACATTCCTTAACAGCTAGAAAATAGAATCGAATTTTATGTAGGGTACTTTTGGGATAGATAATGGCACCCCCTTTATTCTTGAAACTCCCCATATGTGAAACTTCTTTTATCTATTGTAGCAGTGCGTTAGTTGAGAATGAGCGAATGAGTCCATTTACTTTTTATTAATTAGGTTAAAGTCTTACAAGGGGCGGGGGGGGGGG
>NW_014333091.1:149686-155837 GCF_000341935.2 Cephus cinctus | reverse complement strand
GAACCTGTCTAATTGGACGCATGCAATCGGAGCCACTAATCACACGGTTCCCGTTACTTCCCTCCGATAAGAGAGCTCGTGAAATACCTTTCTCCTCGACCCCCATCCTGTGTTCTCTGTAATACGTGAAACTTTAATTATTTCAAGGGAGCTTGGGAACCACCCTTCTTTTTTCCACTCAGCAGCTATGTTTTATGCTGCGTTTTAGAGTGGCAGTCACGAAAGGGAACTGATAACAACAAATAACAGTATATAGATTTAGTGCATTTTTTTTGCCAAAAGCGACTAACCACATCAATTTTACGAACTCTCTCGTGGCATTCTGAAAAAAAAGCGCAGAGGCACATTTGACTGCGGAAATGCGTGCGCTTGGGGTGGATAGGGGTTGATACTACGGATGGTCGGGAAAAAAAAAAAAGAGAAATAGCAGAGTGAAGGGAGTGGAGGAAAAAAATAATAATTTGGAAAACCGCGAACACGCGGACCGGTATCTGCAGGGAACCACGCGTACTGTGTCACCGGCGGGGAGGTCGGGGGTTGTTTTTGCTAGGTCGCCGAGGGGTTGCTAGTCGTGGGTTGAGAGTTCACCCGCTCCCCGATCTCTTTCTGGCCCAAAGCGGGGAGTGTTAAACACAGCATTTTTCAGCAGATAAGTCACGTATGTTTAATTATGTATATTACCGCCTGCAGGGTTGAAAACCAAACCTCCCCATCAGCGTGGGAGGTGCGTGCGCATCTACCGTCGGCCAGAATAAAACTGAACTCCCGTTTCCTCATCTGGTTTCACAACAATACTTTATTTTAATTATTAATTAATCGCGTGCGTGGCTCATAGTAATTAGGGCTGCAGACCTCACTGGGAATACCGAATTCCGCGGTTGGACACGTGAAACTACATTTCCGGATTCCACTTTCCGCTTCTAAAATTACGCCTATCTCTGTGCGTATACCCGCCAGCTCAGACACCCTTTCGAGGCCGTGTTTGTTTTCCTCGTAATTTTCACGTCTCTTTGTGTGGGAAAAAAATGTATCTGAATTCCCTGGACTTTGGTATCAGGTGGACGCAGGGCAGTAGGGCGATCGACGCGAGAAACAATGTCTCTACGTTAGTGTAAAAAAATGTTCTTCATGCTTCGACGAAGTTTGCTGTCAGGCAGCTTTTAATAATTAATATAATTATGCACGCTCTAACGGTCAGAGGCAAAGCGTGCTACCATGTATGTTATCTTGGGTCGCTGGCTGTTTATGACTGTTTAGCCAGGGCTGCTCGGTATATCCTGAATCTATGCTAGCGCTTTCGCAAAACAACCTCGTAAAACTTTTGTTCCTATCTCTTTGAATAACTCCGCGACATGCGGTCAATATGTATATCCGGTTACCGTTCGCCAGCACGAAGTCGTATTGCTTCCGGTCCTCGGTGCTATCTAAATTTCGAGTCACGGTAAATCAGAATCTCTTTACAGTTTTCTCGGAGCGACCCCAGCCTTGCAAATTGAAAACGACTCCACTCCAAATCACAAACTAGCCTTGCGAAATATCCTCCATCTTGCCTTTTGTTTGATGGTATTAGTTCGGCTCTAGGTAAGGGTCTAATACTAGGCCGAGTAGTTATCATCACTCGCTAAGACCATTTCGCCACGAAACCAGGATCCTCTTAATTAGACGGAGGCTCAGGGAGAATGTCAGTGGTCGGCCAAGTGGGACAGAGGTCGAGGGGCGGCGAGGGTAGGAAACAAGAGATACAGAAATAAAAGGAAATTAAGGTATCGGGGGTGAGTCCTGTGCTTTTACAGGTCATGGCCAGCGATGCTGGATGAAATAAGCTAAGAGTAAAATGCTCGGAGGTAAAATGGATAGGGGATGGTCGGAAGGGCGAAATGCCCGCAGGATAGGGATGTGAGGGGGACGAGGGGTGCACGGGAGTCCTTGCCAGGCATAAGAAGCGGCCTTACAGTATTAACACTGTTTAAGAATTAAAGTCAATCTTACTAGATAAGGCCAACCTAAGAAGGGCCGCGCAAGTCGGTAAGCCAAGGGATGTTCAGGGAGGTCGGGAGGGAGGCCAAGGAATAGCACGGTACAGCGTTACAGCGTTACTAGCTGCAGGGACCTGGCACGCCCGAGCGCGGCTGCCACCCTCTTGGCTCTCCTAATGGATTGAATCTTTGATGCTGCTAGGCCAGTCTCGTCAATCTCCCTACCCACACTGTTTCAGAAGATGTTGGCAATACTGGCTGTCTGAGGTATCTGCGGTGCTCCAGGTAGCGAACGTGGAAAATCTACTCGGGATTCGAACAGATTGCGGATTATTTACTGCCTTACCTTATCGCGGCTGAACGATAGCTAGAAACTCGAATGACTTGCGAGGATGTGTCTCTGTACGTTTATCGTGCATATGAGAACCGGAAGGAATAATTTTATCTTATAAATTTATAGGTGAAAAAAGTTGGAACCATTTGCCCCGCGGAAGGTTGGGACTCTTTCGTTAGGGCTGCACTTACGTATTGCGGACTGTTTTCCATTCGTTAACGCAGTCTGGCCGACCACACGACTCACGCGCGGCATTATAATTCAAACACGATATCTCCTATCGGACGGAATAGTTAAGGAATAATTAAAAATTACAATGAAAAGCTCGATAAGCTGGTAATCAATCACGAGCGTGTTGCAGCAGCCACGACAGACTTGTACTTTACGTACCTGGGCAGTCGCCATCGAGCCTACTGCTTTTTACGTGGCTTTCTTCTACCCTGTGCTTTCTTTCCCTGCTGCCGTCACTGAGCCTTACGTTACAATTCTGATAGGATTATATTACTCGTGACATAAATAAGAAAAGGTTTGAAAGTAAGTGCGCGGCGGCCTCCCACGGCGAAAGCTGCTCTCGCTGGACTCTGTATAAGGAATATATTATATACTCGCTAGTGATATTTATATATGTATACTATATATCTATAGATAGTGTGAAAGAGCGAGCGAGCGAACAAGCGCACGTAAGAGAGTAATGGCGTAATACGAATGCCTTTCATTAATCACGTACTTTTATCTCATTTGTAATTTGCATAGTTGCCCTAAGACGGCGCCGTGGTACGTTGAAAATTGTGCTGTCGAAGTTAAAAGGATCTTGGAGTTTCTTCGTCTCCTGGAAATATCGTGAGAGACGTCTCGATGTTATGGCACTGAAAAAAAGTTGAGGCGGGGAGATAGTGAAACCGAAAGCAAAGTCAGAGACTATGATAAAATGCGCGCGCACGAGAGAGAGAGAGAGAGAGAGAGAGAGAGGAAAGAGGGAAAGAGGCAATTTGAGAGAGAAAGAAATATGGGAGAGGAGAGTAGGCGCCATAGCGATCCTCGGAAAGAGTTATTTCATTCACGGATTTCCCATAAAATCAGGGTATCGAGTTCGCGTCGCACATTTAATAATGCAGCCGCCGGATGTTCGTAGCTTGTAGGGGGGAGATGGAGACTCGACTAAATATTTCACAACACATTTCCGCTGCTCTACTACGGGAGGGACAAAGAGAGTAACAGAGGGAGAGGGTCAATGAGAGAGAGAGAGAGAGAGAGAGAGAGAGAGAGAGAGAGAGAGGCTGTACACTGAAGGTGCGGATACCGAGAGAGCCGGCAGAGCGAGTGAGAAGGAAGATTGGGAAAAAAGTTTGGTACAATTTCGTGTGACATGCTTCGGGACTCATTGGATGGATTTGTAACCGGGGTTCCCAGAGATTTTAGATTTCATAATTGATACGGAAATGAAAAAGCTTGGCTAACAAATTTTACAAAAAAGTTTTGAAAAATCTTTTAATCCTCGTAAGACCCTCCATCATGGTTCGTTTCGCCATTTTCGATCATATCGTACTTAATTAAAAAAAAAATTGCCCAATGGATTGGTGCTCGTGTAAGCCATCAGATGGCCGGATGCTGCATGTCGAGGATCAGTACCAGGAAGACCCGGATCAAATGAAAGAGATTGGAACAAGAAAGGAGTAATAACAACAGCTGCAACCGAAGAACTTTTATTCATTTCGTTCCCTTTATTTAATTCCGTTCGACGAAACGTTGCGCTGTCCAAATTTTGTACCACGTGCACGTTGCTCGGTAGCTTTGCTCTGGTTGTGATCACGTTACGTCATTTCCTTCTCGCGATTCGTTACTCGAGAAAAATAACAGAAAATGTGCGATTAACGTAAATGCCTTTTAACCTTAGAACGACTACAGCTGCATCGGGCAGGCTTTGTTGCGTAATCACAATCATTCGTAATAAACACGATCCGCAGAATGGCGGCTGCTCACGTGGCCGTTGCAGGATAAGTATCTGGATCTTGGTAGGAGAACTCGTATAAGCTGGCAGCATCCTTGATATTTACCCGCCGCATTAGCTGCACAGTAAAAAAGATCGTTCTTGGTAAATCCACGTAAGCTCGACCGTCGCTATGCATTTCTGATATCAGTATGTATATCTATACGTTTGATACCTTAAAAATGTATTATATTTATGTGGAGATTGAAAATCTATCAACCTAAGCGGCCGTATTTTTTACCCCCCGCCCCGCCCCCGTCAACCTCAAAGAATAACTACTGGTTAAGCAGGGGATGTGCTTTGTAGATTCTGCAGAGTCGCTAGTCCGGGATCAGGGGTTGCCGCGGTATTTCCATTAGTCTGAGCCTCTGGCATTAGCTTTAACTATTAACGCTCCGAACTAACCTGCACGTTGCCCACGTACGTACATATATTTCACCATAAGGGATCCCTGAAAGCTCGGGAACACCCCAATTTCTGGAACAACATACACCCCATATATACATTAACACACGGAGTACCGTTGTAACGTTAACAAAAAATCATAATTTTTCTCTAAACAAGAAAAAATCTTGAAAGCATACGGACAATGAAACGAGAAGCAATGTATATAACACGTTAGGTCAAGTTTTCGTGTGTCGACATGAGTGGAGACAGGCTGAAAAAGGCGTCGCGACGCCTTAACTCTATATTGACTTAATTAATCATCGTCTAGCAGGGAATTTTTCGATCGTCCTATAAAGGAAGTGTGGCGGGATGGAATGGAACCGTAAGGGAAGGTCGTAGAAGCATATTTGTGGGTAAGGTTAAAAGTAGGGGTTAGGGGTTGTAGAGGGTTACGTCGGTGCACAGCAGGAGCAGCGCGGTCGGCATTCATATAGTGAATGTATACATATAGAAACTGCGTTGCTTAGGGAGGGTCGAAGGTGCTGGGGATGTTGGGACGCCGGTCGGGCCGAACTCATTATTAAAGGGTGAATCTTTCATGGGTAAATCAGAGCCTGCACGAGCCCAACAATATTTTACCTTCTTATGTGAAACGCCGCCGTGCTATGGCTTGAGCAAATATTTGCCCGTGTAGCGTAGCGACGACTGCGTGAAGCATCGAAGGTCCCCTTAAAGTTTTAAAGTCCCAAAGCGAGCAATGGCCATCTTGCAATCAAGTGGACTTTTTTCTGAAATTATTTTCCTTTTTTTTTTCTTTTTCTTTTTTTTCTTTACGTATTCATTAATCAGAGCTCCACCAATCACCGTACAGCAATGTGTAAATTACAATATAGCCTGCTGCCGGGTATTACTCGACGAGAGAGAGGTTTGTTCGGGGTCAAACCGTTTTTCAGGTTATTTTTTTCAAACTGCCCACTGTATGGACGACGTATAGTGGTAGTAAAATAAAAAAAAAGAAAGACGAAAGGCAGAATTGTGCCGCAGCAAAAACGAATATTTGATGTGATAAAACGAATGAATGTGTCACTTGAGTGTAACAGGTTTTACCAGTGGCGTCCGGCAGTGGTAGAGGCGCACCTGTACCGCTTCAGCCAAATGCTCTTGAATAAAGCATGTCACGGGACGAAAATTTGCATTGCCACCCCATATATTAGCTCGTTATCGTAGGGGCTATCCGGAGGGCAAGCACGCGAAACCGCTTTTAATTGTTTTTGAAGCGCCTTCGAGAGCGATCGCTTTCGTTCCGCCTTGTGGATTCGCCCTTACGGTCGAAGCTTCGACACCTTCACCAGCGTTGCGTACAAACTTTTCTCCCCCATCCGATGGCACCCTGCATGGATTTTGAACATCACGCCAAACATCATTATTCTGACCAACTTCATGCCGAACTGCCCTTCTTTCCCACCC
>NW_014333091.1:141842-149512 GCF_000341935.2 Cephus cinctus | reverse complement strand
CCGAACTGCCCTTCTTTCCCCCCCCCCCCCCTCCCCACGCCCTGCGCCCACCTCTCGATCATCCACTCGAAATCGTTTAACGTGCCGTTTTTCCTGCCGTTTGCTAGCCCAGTATTCCCGCCTAGCGTAACGCTCTACTGTCTTATTCAAATCGCGCGAATATTCGGCACGTCCAGCGACGCGGCGCGTTGCAATTTATGGACGCAGCGCACTTTGCGCCCCGTCACGCTGCACGGCTCGGAGCATTGGCAGCTGTAATTGGAATTTATGCGCGTGCCGGACTTTGCGCGGCTTTCGCGTTCACCATCCGGCATTTGCGCGTCCGCCCTTTTTGACGAGCGAATGAATTCTGGAGGGAATGCGGATGATTAAAAAAAAAAGCCCAAAGTTGATAAAAGATGAAAAGAGCGTGAGATATTTATTTGGAGGTAACGCAGGGCCTGTCGAATGTAATAAATAGGATCACGCAGGTCATAGCTCATGTGGGTTGTAACCAAACTCCTCCCGTTATGGCTGTTATATGTTTGATTTAACGTGGAACATGCCCTGTGGCAAGGTCCCCCGCATAAATGACTAACAATTAGCAACGTGCAGGAATACAACAAACAAACAAGCAAACCAGCCAGCGAGGCCCAAGTAAAAACTTGTTAATTAATTAACCTCTCTCTGGGCTTTGTGGGCAAACAGAGTGGCTCTCGCTAACTCGCAGGATGTCCAAGCTCAGGAGCCCGCCGGCAACTTGCGGTAACCTGAGTCGACTGCTTTCCCTTCCTGCTCCACCGACGTTCACCCCACGCCGAGCCACCGTCCTCCTCAACCTGCACAACCACCCTCGCCGCGAGGGCTAACTCCCCCTCGTCCACAATCTTGCATGCATTAGATTCTCTAAGCAAAATACAGCCGCGAGGCTTGAGCTCTCCCTCGGCTGTACCCGAAGCCTCCGCAACCGTTCCGCACCCCCGCGTCCCGGCGCCCTCCTCATCTGCTCCAGCGTTTCCAGACTCCGTAACACCTGCTAACACGAAAGCTGGACAGCGCAGTGTAGTTGCCATAAACTTTAAGAATACTATGAACACTTTGGAAATTTAGGAGATTGTTACGTCCCGGTTGCAACCTAAGTTTTGCCGGGTTTCTTGTTCGGTATAGGAGGAGGGGAGAAGCGTGCCAGTAGCAGACGAAGAGCGAAACGTAGAGGGATGAAGTGAAGGGAGGAAGGAAGGAAGGGATGAAGAAGTAGAGCGTATAGCAGCGTGTGGCGTATATGACTATCAGTTCAGAAACCTCTGAATCTCCTAAAGAGCTTGATAATATAGCTGACGGTGAGGGTAGTTACTGTTCTCATAGAGAGGGAGATAGAGAGCGAGAGAGAGAGAGAGAGAGAGAGAGAGAGGGGGGGGAAGGATGGACGGAAACTGGAGAAACTTCCATTCTCTCCAACATGGCTGCCCATTCGCGTCCTCGTCCGCATTCGCGTTTGCGTTGACCCTGGAGGCTTTCGAGAAACGGAGCGCATAATTACACGCCCAAGGGCGAACACCATTCCCAGCAACCCCTAACTCACTCGCTCAGCAGTTCACGTTCCCTCTGTTCCCTCTCCTCTTCGTTCCATGCCATATACTCCTTTCCCACTGTTCCCTCTTTACCTTCCGTTCGTATAAACAGAGAAACGTAAACCGCTCACGCATTTCATCATTTCCTCATTCTCTCACTCTTTCGCTTTCATCGCTATTTCATCTCGCTCACATTACAACCCTTATATCTATGGACGCTGGAACGTAGCATCGTCCCATAAGATATTGTATATATGTATATAGGCGAACTCCTATCTCTATTAGTAGCTATGGAATCAAATGAAATCGAGGCACCCCGTAAAACGAATGGAATGTCGAGCAGAGTGAAGCAGAGTGTGTAATATTTGAATGGGGTAATTTAAAATCGTGGGCTGCCGCTGATGAAATTATTTTACGGGTCTCTCCCAAAGTAAACATCCACCCTTTTAAAAGACCCGCGTTAATATATCCCAGACGAGCACACGCGGTCCTCGCATCTCGAGGCCCATTATATGGACATTCCACAACTTTAGCAGCATCCGCGACAGTTACGCTCTCGCCTACGTTCACATCGTTCCCAGTTGAAACGATCGTAAAAACCTCGACAATTTTCTGACAGTTGTAAAATATTTTCATTTACGCGCCTACATGGAAGTTTCCATAGCAGTCTATAGATGGACGCACGGAGGTAACAAGTTTCCTCCTCTCTTTCTAAAATACCAATTATTTCTTTGTTTTTTTTCCTTATTTTTTTTTTATTGATTTACTGTGTTATTTGTTTTTTCGAAAATACACTTTCGCGATTAGACTGGTAAACGATGGTAAAATGTTGTTATGTATATAGAAATACGTGTGAGCATATATATTTGAGAAAGAAATTTGATCGCTTGAATTTAATGTCCATTATCAACCCCTATAGTGTCAACTCCTGATGGAGTCTCCCTCTGCGGAAAGTGCAACTCGTAGGTGATGAACATGAAGGCGAACGCGAACATTCCCTTTATTGGAAGGTTCGGTTTTATCTGTCTTATTTTCCGTTTACCGCAGGAAAATGGAATTTTACTTTCCCCGTGAAACCGACGATTCGTCTTGCGGGATTAAAATAACCCCTTAATTTCCCAAGCGGGGTCTTGACGTTGCTCTTTCGATAACGCGAGAACCCTCTGGCTTAACGTACAAGATACTCTTCGCAAGTCAGGAATACTGGGAGATAACTCAATACGGCGTCTGGCAAATCATACGTTATTCGCGCACATCTCGGTCCGTTGCCTTGGACATGGAAAATTCGTGAAAAAAAAAAAGTTGCTAATGCACTTAAATTAAACGGAATTGCAGATGAAGACAGTCTGCTAGTCTCTGACATGCTAATAACTCAAGTACTCGTTTCAAAAGAAGCATTTCTTTTAAGAGACACTCTGATGGCATTTTATAAAACATAATGCGCATACGGCGGCACTGCCGCCTGTCGCACATTTCGAATCGCAACTCCCAATTCCGAGAGCTTCGGCGTTCGCGACACCTTCGTCTCTTGATCTTCTCGCTTGAGAGCTTCCAGCTTCCAGTCATCTCGACCACTTTGCTCTCCCCTTCTTTTTTTTTTTCACTAACAACATTTTCATCGTCCTCCACCTTTTTTTTATCTTTTGAAACTTTAGCTTTGGCTAATTAACGAGGGAGAAAAATTTGGCAGAGTTATTCGAAGATAATCTTCATCCTTCAGATACGCGCTCTCTCTTCTTATCCTAACTCTCTCCCTCTCTCTCTCTCTCTCTCTCTCTCTCTCTCTCTCTCTCTCTCTCTCTCTTTCTCCGCTCCGGTTTCCTTGATCCTGAGGCTTGTCTCCTGCTGGGTGGGAAATCTCGTTAGCTGCGTCTTCCACGAGGAGAATTCGCTATAGTCAGATCGTTATCCAGAATAGAAGAGACGATCAGCGTTACGATTACGGGTTTCCTCGAGGATCTCCAAGTCCTTCGGAAGGTCTCTATATACGTGGAGAGAGAAGAAAAGAGAGAGAGAGAGAGAGAGAGAGAGAGAGAGAGAGAGAGAGCGAACGAAAGTAACGTAAATTCTCGATCGTCGAAAAGTCAACTTGTCGGATTTCCAGGACGTTTATTTCTCCGTCTCGAAGGTCCTGGTCCATTAGCAGTTCCGGAAGACGATGCAAGTAAGAGTAACCTAGTGGTTAGATAGTGAAGATGGGAGACAGGGCAGGAAGGAGAGAAGATCGTGGGAAGTGAAGACGAAGTAAACAAGGAGCGGAGTTGAGTGTCGAAGAGAAGGGGTTGGCACTGCGCCGTTATCGTTAATTAATAAAGTACCTGAGTGAACTAACAATTTTACAACGACGTCGCAAATTTAATAGCAAAGAAACAGCTTTTGTTCCCGGTGCGCGCAACGCAGTCTCACACAAGGCAAAGATAACTGTATGGCCCTGGCGAACGAAGAGGACTAAGCAGGAGCGCAGTGCGCATCCAGCCATTCAGGTATATCCAGACAGGAAAGTATGGCGGCGCTGATTACTCCGTGCATACTTAAAACCTCGACAACAAGACTGTTTCACGAAAGTGCTCGTCCCTGACGTCATTCTCTGGCTTGCAGTCTCTCCTGAGCACCATGCAACGTGGGGGCCGAGGAAATGGGGGCTGGTTCAGGGACGCTCTGGGATGGAAATAAATCTATAGTCCCACCCTTCTCCAAGTACACGCAATTCCCTGGAGAAGGTGAGCAGGATGAAGTAGGTAAAAAAATAAAGTTTTTAATTCGGCCTAATGTCCGGCCCAGGGAGGATTTATGCTCGTGCCGGAGTTCGCAGCTGTGGTCCAGCACGGGAACCCAGCCCAGGCTCCCTCCTCATCACCCCCTTGGCTGCCACCCTGTTTACGAGTCTAAGCCACAAGAATGTTGCTCGCTGCTCGTAGCAGCATGGCTGACAGTGCCACTGCCACGACCTCTCAAACCACCTACCGTCTGCTACCCCCCCCCCAGTCCGTTTTTCCTGCTGCAGCTTTCATTACGCGTGCCAGGGTTGCATTCGCGATTAAATTGCTGAGTTATGGGTATTCGCATTTTTCGCCAATTCCACACTCGGCTCTCTTAAGCGTTCCACGAGCCTCGGACCTCCTACGTATTTCACGCACTTTTAGTCTTCTCGTGCGATTCTCGCGTATCTCGTGTATCTCTCCTTTTACCCGTTACCCGTGATCATCCCTTGCCCTCCTGCCATATCCGCTGGCAAGGGTGGCTGAGGTCGAGGATGCCAGTGGCGAAAGGTGCTCGACAGAGCGACGTTACGCTAACTGGGAAACGCGACGCAGTTCATAATTTAGTGGAGACAATAAAGCGTCTTGTATGATGCATGTGTGGTTCAGCGTTAGCCACGGGAATGTAATAGAACTCCACTGAATAATGCGTCGAGAAGCGGCATGCACTTGCCGGCTTCTCCTAATTTACTAACTACTCACACACGATGGTAACGTTGTTCCAGCTAGATAATATTCCAACAAGTATAATCATTGTTACCAACCATCAAAGGAAATCGGTGCGAAAAGCGAACGGACTGCTAGGAGTTGCACGAAGCGATTCGCAGATTTGGTTGGTGCGATGGAAAACTAGAAAGAAAGAAAGAAAAAAAAGAAAAAATAAATCGATCCACGTAGACCTTTAAGATCCTCTCGTTGCGTCCGTAACTTCTGGGGTGAGGGGCGTCGAAGGATGTTGGTTTTCTGGAGACGTCGGAGCACAGAAAGTTCGGTCGGCATTGGATGTATCGTGAATTATTAAGTGGCATTTTTGGATGAATAATTCGGCAAGTGCGGGGAGACCGATTGCCTCTCTGGTGTAAGTCGCGAATATAGAGGTCGGGGTTATGGCTTGTGAGACTAGGGTGGAAACGTAGAGCGCGACCTGATGCGATATGATAGGGACGTGGAATACCAATGCAGCTATGGTACAGATGTGTATAGCCATGAAAAGAATTGGTACTCTTGAGAAGGGGACCTAAGGTTGCCGAGAAGGTGCTGGCTAAGTTATGTAAGATGGAAAGGAGTAAAGGAGGATGGAGGCACGAGGGTATAGGGGAAGAGTGTTGGAAGAAAGGGACGAAGGGAGGAGCGAGGGCTGGTGGAAGCGCGTGGAGCTGCGATGGAGGAGGGATGAAGAGGGGAGGCTAGAGAAGAGAACGATTCGATAGGGGGAGAATCGTCAATGTTGCACGTGCCCACAGTTGCACCGCAGGAGCTATACCCGGTCTGGACTATCGCTAAAATATTGTGGTGAAACAACAAAAGGGATGGGAAATACCGAAAGAAAAACAGGAGCTGTAACCGGCGAGAGGAAAATGCAAGGCGAGTATACAAGTTTCGTTGCGCGTTCTTATTTTCTAAACAAACACGACGAACTCATACGAGCTCCCATTCCGGGAACAGCTACATACATAGAGAGCGTAGAGCCCCGGCCTCCGACCCTTCCCACCCACCTCCTCCGTCCCTTCGCCCGTCACTGAAGGCACCTCCATGGTATCCACCTCCATATAGCCGAGCTAGCTATACCGCCGTGTAGGAAACTTTACAGTATTGGAATTCGAAAGCGTATCGGGGTCCAATAATGAATTGTCAACAGATGACACGGGAAAGGGTGGTTTCCCTCCTCTTGAATCGTTCCTTTGTATTTTCGCTCCGTGGGCAATTTCCACGTGTGCGGAAATGAGAGAGAAAGGGAGAGGCTCTCGTTAGAATTCGTTTACTTTCTCTCCCTCTCTCTCTCTCTCTCTTGTCCTTTCTTTTTCTCCCTCGCTCACAATCATTCCTTCCCTCTGCTTCCGACAATGAGAGCCTCATTCAGTTGGCCCCTCTGGTGGCAATGCCAAAATTCGTTGCGTATACGATAGCAAGCTGTAAACATTGGTAAAACAAACTCGAAATTCGTTCACGGGACTCACGTGACTACCGTACGAAATAATAACGTTGTGTCGCGGCCATTGAATAAAAAGCCAACCGACAAAAAAGCTTTCGAGATAACGCCGAATGCGGTAACCCCTGATCGGCAACCTTCCCCCCCCCTCCTCCTCCTCCCTACATCAGTAGCATTACCCGGTCTCCTGACTGGTGATTACCAACGGTTGTTAACTACCTATAGACAATGGTCAGGAATGAAATTTCGATGCGAGACTGAGTGACTCTTTTTTTTATCCCTGGGGTAGAATCAAAATCTACCCTGTATTTTTTAGTCCCGAGAGACCCATTTGCGAATACTCATGGTGCATCGGTGGTTTGAAATTCATTTGCCTTTCGCGGCGTCGATTGACTCGCGCTTTGATTAATATCTTGTTTTATTTTTATTTCATTGCTCCTTTCATCCCTTCAACAGCTTTTACCATTTTATAAGATCCAGACGTTTATCCCGCGTCGGGTATTCCTTTACATAGGAGAAACCATGTTAAGGGTGGAAACGGAGGAGAGTCTATGAAAGTGAAGAGAAACGGGAGACTGGCTGGATGGAATTCCGAGACGATTGTCTGTAGCGTCGATCGAAAATCCAAAGCCGTACTCTGGCATTCTCGTCATGGGATCAAAATGTCAACAGGCTGCGCCGGGGCTGTGCGGTGGCTTCGCAGAGGAGAGGGTTGGCATCCCTGCAAACGTGATATCCGTCAGTTTTAACGGATCAAAGATTTCTCCAGGAGGAATCTGTGTGGATACAAGTATACCTGCGTGGTACAAGGTGAAAGGGGCGCCCGTATCCGATTTAGCTCGTGGAGATAAGTCAAGGGTGCATTCGCAGGGGAGGACTCGGGAGTGCATGAGATATTTATAGTGCGGGGAGGATAGTGCAAGCCCTTGCGGCCGGGCAGTCATAGAAACGAGTGAGGATCGAGGAGGCATTGAAAAGGGTGGCGCGAGGAGGATGAGAAGGGGGGAGGGCTGAGAAGGAAGGCGAATAAAAAGTTGCAAACTGCAACACCCCGTGACACACAATGGGCCGCAAACAGAGAGGAACGTACGCAGAGATCAGGAATAAACCCCACTGCAGCGGCGGTGGGCGCATTGCGCAAAACCCCCTTGGCCCACTACCCCCACGGGTTACCACCATTACCCTCCACCGTCCTCATCATCCTCCTCCCTC
>NW_014333091.1:135606-141610 GCF_000341935.2 Cephus cinctus | reverse complement strand
GCCATCCTTTTTCGTGGCCCGTTTGCCCATTCAAATCTTCTCCTCTTTTTTCACCTTTTTCACACCTAATTGGGCATTTTGTGCTGCACTGCCCGAGATATTATCATAGTAATAGCCATACGAGGCACAGAGCTACGGCTTCGCACAATGGCGCAATTCCACGCGTTGTCTCTTTCGCTCCATCCTCGTCTTCGTCCACCTGCTTCTCCTTCTTCTTCCACCACTCTTCTGGTCCATTCTTATCTAATGCCCGATACACTTCTTCATCCGCTACATCCCCCAATAGTAGTTGGGGTCGGGTACGAGAACGCTCCAGAGAACGACACCCTAAATCATGAGATATTTCACCAAAGATAAACCACCCCTCTGCAGGTGCGCCGTCCATTCGTTAAGGGCTGCTGATGAACCAGGCGTCCACTTAATTTCCTCCTGCACCTCTTCGGCTCACTGGGTAGCCGCCTGTACATTTCTCTGGCGGCAGCTAAAGAAATGCGACCTGCGTCCAAGACCAGCCCGCCGCCATCCCCTGAGCAATAACTCAGGGGGCACGTAAACTGAGTAACGTCCGCGAAAGTAGTGCACGATCCTCCCGCTTTGACGAGAGCCTCGCACGCCAGCCGTGCTCCTCAGCCGTAGAAGCCACAACAACCGCGCCAGACACACCACTCAACCCACTCTATTCTCCAGGCTGCAGACTCAGCATCTACATCATGAACAGGATCATCGCTTACCAGTTTCCAGATCGTTGTTGTATCGAAGAAAATTAATTCAACCCGTTTTGCATACTGCGGGTCCTTAAACGCAGCAAATGCAACGCTTAAGCGTGGTAAGCGCCACTTATGGATTAAACTGCGGTCAGTCGGAGATCCCTTCTCTCAGCCGATTTCGTTCCTATCTTTAATCTTTGGGTTTCGATCTACGATCAGTGGCATAGGGTTTCGTGTATGAGCATCCGTTAGCATAAAGGAGCCAGCCAAACCTCAACCCTTATCACCCCTATCAGCCCTCTGCCCAGAACCGTTAAACGAGTAACTGTAATTGAACAGCGAGAGAGCAGTGATTCTCAACCTGCAGGCTAAATGGTCTTTAAGATTTTTTATTTTATAGTCTCTTTTTGGTAAATTCATCCTGTAAAATACAGTTCCGGGATGCTTCTGTCTGGTGGTCACTGAAACTGGTGTTTCCTGTATATCGGATAAGGCGAATGAATGTATAGCATCGAAAGGACACGAAGACACCAGTGAAAATGAATATTTGGCTCTTGATTGTATAAGTTGTGACAAGAGGGGTCAAGGGTAAGAATAATAATTGGAGAAGAGTCACTGTATTACCTTAAACACATAAAACGCAAATACCGCGTTATCTCACATCCCCGAATTTAACTGCTTCCAAGTTTGACGAAGGTTTATATTAATTTGTTTGTCCCTCGGCCCATTTACGAAAGAGCCAACCTTCAGCATCCAGCATCCAGCATGGAGCAACCAAGCGATAGTCAGAGGCAGTCGTAGTCAACCACGACGCAGCCAAGCTGATTGTGAGTTGAAGATCGACCCGGCGAACCGTAAGAACCAGGAATTGCCAGGAACGGGAGCTCTCTCGGTCCTTGTAATTCTTCCATTCTCTTGCACCAGCATCCGCCCATGCAACCATCATCAAGTAACTTTCCAGTCTTTAGCTGTTTTCATTTAGCCCCGTCGCCGAGTAACGTCTTTGAGTTTTATTAACCCCTTTCACCACGCTCATACAATTTTACTTTTCATCCCCTACACCGTCAACTAATGGTTCCTATTTTAAAGAGCCGAGGAATGCAACCTTAACGACCGGAAGTGCCTGCTCGTTTGCCATACGAATTACAAAATATAAAGTAGAAAATAGCACGATTCAAATTACCCCGTTCCAAGCCCCTCCAAGACAAGATGGCATAACTCGCAGTTCGCCAGTTCGTGGTAATGAAATCACTTTGTTTCCCAAGGAATTCGAAATGACTGCCAGGTTCATCCCCAGCCACATTAGATCGAATTCTCCAGAACAACTGGGTCTGCGGGTTGCGAATCTCCCGGACGCCGTCCAGGCATTGAAGTCCGCTGAAGTCTTAACGAGTCACAGAGGTTCCATCCCGGCGGTGGGCAGCGTAGGGTTGGTTGGTACGCATGCAGTTTGGAGAGTAATAGAGAGGAAGAGAATTTGAAAAGAGAGAGAGAGAGAGAGAGAGAGAGACAAGGGTTTGTCCATTCCCGACTGTGTCCATCTTGTTGGCCGCAGGGGTTGACTAGTGAACCAGTGGAACCAGGGACTGCCCGGGATGCTGCTTCAAGGAAGGACTGAGATAGCGAATGGAGGCTGGTAACGTTTTCGCCCAGGTCCAATGGAATTGGTATCGCGGCGGACGATATACGCCCGTAATGGCCGGAGCTGCGAATAGCTCGAGGGAACTTCTCGAAATATCACTCGCTCCGTCCCTAAACCAACCGACGCAACGCAGTAGGTATTCCTGCTGGAGCGGAGTAATATCAGGTAGAGGCTAGCGTAGCAATTTCATTACTGTAACCACTGGGTATACAGGCATTCGTGTGCAACCGACAATGCTTGCACGTTTATGGGAGACAGCCTATGCGCGAGATTACACCACTGTCCAAGTATTGCCGGGACTTGCTAATTCACCCAAGAGGCAGAACAGAGTCCCACTCCAGGTGTTTCTATCCAACGAACCTACCCGCGAGCCTCCTCTTTCCGCCGTTACCGTTGTTTCTGCTCTGTTTAACGTTTCCTCCTCTATTTCTATCGCTTTTCCTTTCCCGCTTTTCATACGACTTTTGCATAGTGCGGGGCCCAGTACCATTGCTACAGGATCCACATACGTGATTTTGGTCCATCTGGAAAAGCAGCAAATTCCACGTGTATCCTAGACGTTGCGTCGCTGATAAATACTTTCTATATTTTTTTTTCTATTTTTGAAATTCAATCCTCGACTTTCACTTTCTAATCGGTTTGTCTGAAAAGAAAAAGTAGATTCACACTTTGATTCCTCCGCCCTCCTCGCTCAGGAGATAGCCAAGGGCTGCTCCTGGTTTTAAAGAGACTTCCCACGAACATCCTGGATACTTGCACCAGGTAACGTTTTATGGGGTAGTTATCGCGCTGAAATCTTTCGACGTCTTGTTCTCCAGGGTAAGGGGTGCCGGCTAGAGAAGGAATAAAAAGTCGAAGGACATTAGGTAGTGAAGGGAGTGCGGTTCCTTTCAGCCACCTTAGAAGAAGCTCGTCCCGAATGGCCTTTGTGGTAGTTTCAGGTAGGGTTGCGCAAACGGAACGATGGCGGGAGAAAGGGAGAGTCGAGCTCAGAAGGTAATGAAAGAAATGTGTGGGACTTTAATTAGGTTCGCCCGGGCCAGAAAGCAGCCCTGGTTGACAAACTACCCCCGTCTCCCTTAGCCGCGCGCTTCTACTCTGTTAACTTAAGGCAGCGCGTTGTTTTCCGGACTCGACGGCGAAAGGGAAGAGGACGGCTGGCTTGACATTGCCTTGGACCCCTCTACCCCCCTGCCACTCCCCCTCCGAACTCCTCATCATCTCCTAATAAGACCTCTGACCCCTTCCTTCTCTGCCATCCTCCCCTATTTAGCTCGACCCTTCTCTTTCTTTTTTTCCCCTTATCGTTCCCCCCCCTCTCTCTCTCTCTCTCACTCATTCACTCTCTTTTTTCTTGCATGAAAAACATAGTCAATTATGTAACGCTACCACGAAATTACCCGATCGCTTCTCTTCGCTGGCCTTTGCATCGTTCCGTTCGAACTAAACGGATCTACCTGGCAATTTTCGAATAGTCGTGGAAAAATAGAAAAGGACTTTTGCGTAAATAGGAAAAGCGGGACAAAACCCGGGGGGGGGGGGGGGGGGGGGGGGGGGGGGGGGGGGGGGGGGGGGGGGGGGGGGGGGGGGGGGGGGGGGGGGGGGGGGGGGGGGGGGGGGGGGGGGGGGGGGGGGGGGGGGGGGGGGGGGGGGGGGGGGCGGGGGGGAAAGGGCCGGTAAGTGAACGAGGAGTAGTGCGGAGTAAGAAAAGTACAAAGACATGGCAAAGAAGATGGGCAATGAGAGATACAGGCGTTGGGTAGGAGAGAAGTGACGGATTGTGGATGGAGTTCAAATGGAGGAAGGAAGGAAAAGTTAATCCCCTTGAGAAAATTGTTCGACTCGGAAAACTAATAACGACGAGTTAAGGTTTCCAGGTTGAGTCGACGCTGGCAGATCGGAGTCGATGAGACATTCCGTCGTGGCGGCGACTATCGCTATATCGTGCACCGTCCCGCGAACTACGTACCAGTGTATTGCCCGTACAGCGCTGACTGTCGGGGTCACGGGGTCACGGGCTGCTTCGAGGAACGCTGGAATAAGGGGACGCGGATTGACGTGCTCGATACGTCTGAGCACTTGCAGCCCCTTACGTTGTCATGTCAAACGTTACTCGCAGAACTAATCTTAATCTTTTTCCATCTTGCTGGAAAATGCGCAAAACGCCTGCGGCCCTGAAAGTATCGTAACTTGACAGAATTTATCTTGGCTTTGGAATTTGACGTTATCGCATTGTAAATATTCGCGCAAGTAATTCTTCTACCTAATTGTATCGGCTATGATTTGTTGCGCTATATGTTCGAGAAAATAAACAAGTGAAGTGAAAAGCTTTTTTTTTTATAATACTTCGAGAGGGGCCCGTGAATTATGGCCTGATGAAATCTTAAAAAAAAAAATAATAATAATAATGGGATCTTTGTGGGTACCACTTTGAGGCCTGTAGCCTGTAGCGAAACAGGTTAAACCTTTTTTTTTATGCGCGCACAGGAGAACGACTTTCGTAAGACAAACGTAAGGGTGGAATTCGCTTTCACGGTTGCGGAACAGGGGTGGAAGAGGCAGGGGCGGCGAAAACGGTGAAGATCACGGGAGTAGGGGGCCCTCCTTGATGGGGCGGGGCAGGAAGGGGCGAAAAACTTTGGCGGTTAAATAGTGAACATCGCTGGGCGCGAGACCCTCCGGCGATTAATAACATTTATGATGAAAGACTTGTCGGCAAATTAAAAGAAAATGAATTCCCGTTACCTTTTATTTCTCGAGCGAGATGCGAACTTTCTTTCTTCGGGGCTGCCAGTGTCTCGTTCTCTCCTCCCTTTTCGCTTCTTATTCATCTTGGCCCTTCTACCTCCTACCCCACCCCACCCCTCCCACCTACGAATACTCTCCTAATAGAATAAAACAAAATTATCGCACCTATTTATAACTCCATAGAGAATTGATTTCCAAAATAACTCCTAGAGAAACGTGGGTATACCCAGCCCTCGTGCCTTGAGCGGCTAGCAGGCCGATTAATTTTCACCCTAGAGCTAGAGTAGTGGTTATAAGGTAAGTGCGTCGTGACCGTCATGACTCATGAGTCATGACAGAACACAGACACGAGCGCACGTGGAGGCAACTAATGTGTCGGCCAATTCTCCCGAACCTCCCCGAATCTCTTTCTTGCCTAGCATCTTTATTCGCTATTCCAATAAGGTGGGAGTAATTCGCGTTTCCCTCTTTCCCTCCGAGGTTCCAGCCGCCACAGAATTGGCCGATTCGTCAAAGGCGGCGGGGGACGAAGAAAATTCTTTGAGAAACTGAGGCACTCTAGTTCAGCCTGTCTCCAGTCTCTCTGTCCTCGTTGCGTCCGTGGACTCGTAGAGGGTAGTACAAGTCCCAAGGCGTCGTCAGGGAATATTTTACGTTCAGTTAATTAGCGCAAGACAAACAGGCAAAAGTTACGGCCGTGCTCGACAAAAAAAAATGATCCCTCCTCTCTGGTAGTCTCGTGTACTCACGTTCTCATACCTTCTCTCTCTGTCTCTCTCTCTACATATATATATATAAAAGCCATTTAATAAAGGGAGAAAGGGAAGTCTATTTGCTCTCTTTCTCTCTCATCCGTCTCTCTACTCCCCTTTATTCTCTTGTTTCTCTACAGGCCTCTTTCCCCCCC
>NW_014333091.1:123645-135412 GCF_000341935.2 Cephus cinctus | reverse complement strand
CCCCTCCTCAGCGGTATGGTTACCGCGAGGTAAATAATAGCGGCCGGACATGTTTTAATTTTACTGGAAACGGTTCGTCATGCATTTAAATGAAGACGAAAACGAGCACTTTCTTTTATAACGAGAGTGCACCAAGATCCTAACGAGCTTTCTCCCTCCGCTCCTCTGAAATCTCCAGCTTTTCTTCACCTCCCTCGCTCTCCTCATTCTCCACCTAATTCGCCTTACGCTTCTTATCCTCCGACTCTCGACCTATCGATTAGATGAAAGATCCACGCAAAGTAGCAGTCGTATTTTATATGATATTATAAAATATAATGTATTTCACCTATACGTAACGTTTTCCCGGGGAATACACGATATCAATGTGTACATTGAGCCAACAGATTTAACGACGGAGCTTTGCATTTTCTTCCGTACATTTTCCGAGTCTAGATTCTTGAAAACGTACGTTAAATCCGAGTAAAAAAGGCCAAGAGAGTTGTACTCGTAGAGAAAAAAAAGGAGTTGAAAGAACATTATAAAAGAGAGAGAAATGCCAGAACCTCAATATTTCCAGAATAATAACTGAGAGTAATGGTGAATTATTGACTACCTCCTATCTTGCGACCCTCTACGTTATAACGGAGTGCGTCAGGCTGTAGGAAACATGTAGGTTGGTAAGATAGGGGATGGAATAGGTATATACGTACATGCTCATGTGAATTTTCGTGTTGGTGGCGCGATGGCTGCGTGCGCGTGGGACAACTACTGGCGGCTTTGTTTCGTGTCGGGAAAGCTGCCTGAGGTCCGTAGGGGTCTACGCCCCTGCCTTCTGTCATCCTTATGCAGACTTTCATAGGTAGATGCGTGTTCGTACCCGGGCACGCAGCTACCCGACTAGGCGAGCACGCAGGGCGCAAGCCGACTTCTCCAGGCGACGAGGACTCCAGTCACTTGGGGGAACGACGAAGAAAAGCTTCTGCGCGGGGAGTGGAGCTCTCGGATGCGGCCAACTTGCCTATGAGCCTAACATAGTGCAACATGGTGTTGCGCAGCAGCACAGCTTCTGCTATACCTTGTACTGAAATAGTTGGGTATCTACGTAATACGTAATACGTGTAAGCGTTAGACCAGTAGCGTAGGCAGTTCTATGTCAGCCTTGTCTCCCCCTCCCTCCCCCCGCCGTCAATCCATGAGAAGCACGTTACGCACTCTACTTGGCTCGTGTTTCCTGGAACGGGAGGTCGATTTGCATCGTCGATCGGCACCAGGATGATTCCTACGAGGGTGCAGCGGAACGATGAAGGAGAATGGTCTTCAGGGCAGTAGAGAGAGAGAACGTAAGCTTCACCTGAGGGGGAGCTCGGTGGGAGCTCGGGTGAAGGAGGCACGTGGAAGGAGGACAGGTCCAATGGGGGGTTAATGTATTATTATAAAGCGGGGGACGGTCGGCTTTGAGGAGGGTGGCTTCCAAAGGGAGAGAAGAAGACGGAGAATGAAGGAACGAGGCCGAGAGGCCTCGTCCTCGGCTCTGTGGAGCCATGCGGAAAGACTAAGAGAATGGAGGTTGGTAGGTTATATGGCCCGAGAGGAGCAGGAGGGCTGGAGGTGGAGATGACCGAGTATAGAGGAGAAATGAGAGAGTTGAACCTCTTAATTAGCCGCAATTACCGCAACATAGCGATGTCGAGCAGAATCGCCAGAGGCTCATTCTCCGTCCCCCGTCTTCCATCCCTTTGGTTATTCCTTCGTCCTCGCGAGACGCAGCCCCTTGGCACCCCATCTACATCCCATCCGCTACGAAGGAGCCAATTTGCGGTTAAATTCAAGCTAATGTGCGGAAAATAAAAATGCCTTCTGAGGAGCATACGCGCGCACACCCGTTACCCGAGGACTCTTGCGTTGTCGTCGTCTCAGCTCTTTCACCCCTGAGAAACAATCTCGTAGAGAAACGAGCCAACCTCAGTAAATTGGTGTGCTCTTAGATCTCGGTGCACGTGTTCCTTATCCTACATGCGTAACCTTCGTCGCGACGAGAGACGCCCGTTTTCATCCACGTAGAGAGAACTGAGAAGAGAGGAAGGAAGCCGCGTGATTCGAAGAGTGGGTGGAGGACTGGATGCTGCGAGAAAGGGAGGACCGGAGAGAAGGAAACGAGATTGACTTTGGGAGTGTACGCGCGGAGACGATGAGAGGAGGTATTCGGGAGGGCGAAAGAGCTGAGTGCACGGATGGGAAGAATATGGCCGTAGAGGGGAGAGCAAGAGGAAAAACGGACGGCTGACATTATGTCAGGAGGTATAGATCGCCTTGGCACTTGGCAGTAGGATGCCAGGATGCCAATAGCTCAGAGATTCCCTGTGGTCCAGAGCGTGTCACCGCATGTACGTTCGTACGTCAGTTTGTCCCAGCCATGCCTGAGCATCTGCCCTCCTCCTCCGTCCACCTCCCCCCCCCCTGCCCGCGCGGTCACAAACAGAATTATTTATGAGCTTGAATGCGAGCCAAAGCTCGTCCGTAAGCCACTAAGACGTTTCTCGATGCTACACAGGATTCTGCGAGGAACGACGGAGTCCGGGGATTCCCGTACGTTCCCGATCCCAAATTCCGAATTTGACGTCCCGAATTACTCACTCTTCCGCGGCCAACGAAAAAAGAGCTATAGAATTCTGAGCCAGTCTGGAACCATCGGAAATTTCATCTTCCTTGAGTGGACAAACTCAAGAAGGGGAATATTGCCACAGCAACATTCTCCTTCGCCTCCACGAGGCGCCTTTGCAGCTCCTGCTCTTGCCATTTTGCAGCGGGCCAGGACCACGTCCAAGGACGCGTCGTAAGATTCTGCTGGTCCTGGCTAGGAAAGTGCTTTCAGAGTACAGAGAGGTGGAGGAGAGGATCGGCAGGAAGGGAGAGAGGCAGAGGCGGGGAAAGAAAGGGATAAGGTCAAATAAGGAAAAAGGGAGAAGGCCCGAGAAAGAGAAGAAGATGGGCGGATGGAAAGTGAATGGCGTAAACGGTCCTTGGCATTTATACGAAACTCGTAACAGCCAGTGGAAGCTTTTGTTGGTGACTGTCAGATGGGAGGATAAGATTAAGGCTGCTTTCTTCGCCGAGCGTCAATGTTACCGAAAGCTCTAGTCAGGGGAGGGCACCCCTCGGCTCTAGCGTTCTCGTCAGACCTCGGGGATCTTCGCTCCTCACTCGAGGGGTAGCATCGCAATCACCCTAGTTCCATCTTCCTCCAGTACGCGGCGCCACCAAATGGAATCAGTGGATAAAGCTCCTACGGAGCAGCCGCAATCTATACTTCCACCTTCTCGAAAAGTTCCTCTGAAACTTTCCTCGCGGTTCCATGGCGCATCGTCTTCGAATTTCCTACTTGCTTTGATACTCGAGAAGCGGCTGACAAAATTAGAAGAAACACGACCTGGCGAAATAGGAAAATGAGGGAATCTGGAAGGACGGAAATGGGAAGGCGACAAAAGCAAAGGGACGTAAAGCGCGAAAGTGGCTTGACGGACAAAAAAGAAAAAGTGCCGCGTCATAAATGAATTTTTGTCGGTGGAGCCCTCTATCCGACGCATCGACCGTGAAACTATTTGCGTTGCACTCGACAATGCGAAAACTCGCGCTCGCACGCTTTCGAGCCCTCTGTTGCAAATTAATCGAGGCTTATTTTTATGCGAGCGTTCGGAATTTCGAGAGCGGCCAACTATACAATCCAAACCTCCCCCCTTCTCCTCCGGTCCGCCGCCCCCACCCGCCGATTCTCCTCTGTCCTGCTCTTAGCTATCAGTACCACTGGCTACCACCACCACCATCACCATCACCATCACCACCGGCACTACTGTAAAATTCCAAATATTTCGAAAGCGTTTGCGTGCGATTAATCCTCCGAAACGATTGGAGTTTAACGTTAATTCGTATCGATTTCAAAGCGATACCGCAGTAGGCAGATAGGCTCTTGTAGCGATTCGAGAAATAACGCGACCCATTCATAACCAAGCTGCTCACTCTCCTGGGATACGTCTACCAGCCCCACCTCACCCTTAGTCCGGATTTTCACTTCTTTTCTGCTTTTTTTTCCCTGACTCTGCGCCTCCGTCGCGATTTCACCTTTTTCGCCCCTTTTTCGTCCTTTAATTGGAATTCGAGAAACCGACCTTTTACGAGGACCGAAACCTTCGCCACCCTTCTTATCCTTTTCCTATATTTTTTCTTTCTCTCTCAACTTCCTCCCCGCCGTGCCACGTATGCTGTGCTTCTCGTGCGAAAAAGACAAGAAAGAAAATACGCGTATCAAAGAAATTACAAGAGTCTGTAAAAGGAGAAAAAATCGCAACATGATCGTAAGAGGGTGGAAGTGCCAAAGGGGATGTCAAGTAGCTCGCGTTCGTAGTTCGACACGCATTACGTGAGGATGAGTTATTCCAAAGTGCAGAAATGAGTAGAGCAGGTACAAGGGTGGGGGGTCGCCGGGAGAGGCGGAGGATGTAACAGAGAAAGAGAGAGAGAGAGAATATAGGGAATAGTGGGCAATGGAGGGCAAGGGAAAGTAAGGGAGGCTCGCCAAGTATCAGAAAGGGTCATCCGAATCTTGAAAGCAGACGACATAAAGCAACCCCTTGGGAAGCTTGCAGGCGACTGTTGCCTCGCGTCTTAGCTCGTGCGATTCCGCGGACGCTCGGGAACGCCGGCGCCTCTGGGCGTCGCGACGGCGGGCGTCCAGGGCTGGCAGGCAAAGGCGTCCCTTTGCGCTCTCCCCGCCAGACGAGTCCCGACTCTACGCTCGGCCGGACGTGACGTAACGTAGCGTAGAACGAACGTACTACCGCACGCAGCATTGTCCGCCAATCGCGGCCGCACGACAGCAGCATCGCGCTCATCGTGACGTCAACATATAAATGCAGTGACAAGAAAAATATTTTCCATAAATTACGAAAAAAAGAAAATTCTTCAAAAAAGCCAAAAGATCATCGTGAAATCACGTTCTCGTCCCTGTCGTCCCTATCGTCATTCTTGTTGTCGTCGTTATCGCGGTTTCCTGATAAAACATTCGAAAGAGACCTCGTGCGTCTCGCTCATCGAATTCCCATTAATAAATAATAACATAAAATAGAAAGTTGTTAAAACGTGCCATCGGACGCTATAAAAGCTCTCCTCGTCGGGACTACATGTGGTCGCGAAAGTTTAAAGGGACACCCGATAAAAAAAGCTGCGCAAATAAATCCCTCGCGGTTTGCACGAGTGTGCGATCTGTGAGCGACACGGTAGCCTAGAAACCAGTCAAAGTCTCCATTGACGTTTCAATCATCTAGCGTAAACGTTTGTTCGAGCCTCAAGAGCGACTCGCGTATCTTTCCGCATAAAGTTAAAAGGACGAGGGTGGATCGAGCAAGAGCAAATGTTCCATTTCGTACGACCTTGGAGCATTAGGGATAGACTAAAATAGAGATCGGTAATGTCGCGTGGAACATAAACGAAAACGTGGTCACCTCTGACAGGAGAATTGAGTCACGGGTCACGGGAATCCATCGACGCGTCTAGTTCACGTAAATTAAGGACATCCTAAGGATATACAGTGACAGCCTGATAATAAAGTAAGAAAGTGCACCAGAGTGAAAAGGGAGATAAGACGAGCGAGAAAGCATGTGCGGTACTCCGTATAAATTACAAGGAAACCGGAAATACATCGATTAATCGAATGAATAGGAAGAAAAGTGTGAGTCAAGTTGAGTACTGTAAATATTCTTTTATAAAAAGAAAATAAATGAGACCCCCCAGTGGGGAGAGTGTGGAGAAAGCTGTACGGCCGTTAAAGTCGTGAGAAGGAATCTTCAGAGTCTCGGATAAGTCGAAAAAGTCTTCGGATATAAAAATACAAATTGGCTGGAAAAGAATTTATTTTCCTTCCAAGAAGTTCACGTTCATCCATCAGAGAGACACGTGATTCTCCTGCGAGACGAGGAACGTCTGAAATAATTAATTGAGAGGAAAAAGTAATTCGCCGAGGCGATTAAGAAATCTGTAAGGATGCTGACCATGTCGACGTTGATGATGCCCACGACGATGACCACCATGACCAATCCTGGTCCTATACCGGCTCACACCGTTCCTCAGAAGATCGAACCGCCTAAGCTGACCGCAGCAGCGACGCTCACTCACACGACGACGGCCGCCAACAAATCAGGTGCCTCCTCTTTACGCTCAATTTATTATTTTCCACGTTTCATTCGCACTTACTCTGCACTTCGGGCTACTTGTCGGGATCCATCCGTCTCTTATCTTGACTCGAGCCCATATCCGGTTTCCACGAGCGGGACGATTACAGCTAAATTTGACTTTGTCCGCTCCCTTCCTCTCGATCCCACCCCTTCTCTAAGGATCTTCGAAGTTTCGCCAGCGAGTTCGTCCTGGAAAGTATCGACTAAGTGACTAAGAACAATTCGGTATTTCGTAAATAAACTAGTCTCGGCAAATTGTCTAGAGAGAAACAAGAATCGTTGATGTGTCGATAAGCGCATGAGTTATCGTTATTATTTATTTAATCGACCTGGCAATTGTCAATGATTAGCACGATACTGAATTATGTTTGAAATGGAGTAGCTAGAGAGTGACAGTATGACGAGGAGGTACCGTGACTATAGTCACGTAGGAAGGTCTAACGTTTCCCATTAATGAAGCCCAATAGGAGTGTGTTAGGGGTCAGGGGTCAGAGGATAGTAACACGAGTATGTCACCGCGTATGCTCGGCTTGGCATTCTGCGTTTACATAGCTGCCTCTGTGGAATTTCGGGGATGACGTCGAGGAGCATGGAGATGACATTGGTACTTGCAGTAACGATCATCGATGATCAATCGGAATAATTCCCACGGATAAGACAGACTGTTAAACATCGAGATCCGCTGTCGCGCACGCGACATCATTTTTCGCGCTCGAGCCACGCTAATCAAGCAGATCGGGAGCAATCTCCATGATGCTCCTCTCACGCAGTGCTCGGAAGACGGAGAAAGGGGGAAAAGGGAAAGGCAAAGAAAAATAAGAAAACAAAAGTCTGTATGTCCATCCTGCTTTTTCCGATATCTGGAAGCGTCTCTCTTGGTGGATCTAATCGAACTTGATCGATTCTTCTCAGTTATTCTCGCAAAGCTCCTCGATGTCGTTTACATCGTGGTACATTGCGTCGCAACGCTAAAACGAGACAGCGGGGATAAAGTCACTTTCTCTCTGTCTCTCTCTGTCTCTCTCTCTCTCTCTCTCTCTCTCTCTCTCTCTCTCTCTCTCTCTCTCTCTCTCTCTCTCTCTCTCTCTCTCTCTCTCTACGGAGATGGAGATGCGCCTTTATTACGTCCGGAAGTGGAAATCCTTGTCAACAGCAGGATTGGGCTGCACTTTGAGTGACGTTGATCCTCGATGATCCTCCGTGCATTTGGAAAAGTGCATGACGCTCGATGCACTCCAATCCAAGTTCGTAATAGACCTGTGCATGTAAAAATATGTATTATTACAGTTACTGCAAATGGAGTATAGGTGCTGAATTAATGAAGACGAATGAGACGTATTGCACTATGTCGGATATATAGATATATTAAAATTTGTCAAAGTTGTCATCAACGACGGCGTCCCGATGCCCTCGTAGCGCCAGAGGACGCCCGACGTCGTTTCATGAAAAACGTAGAGGAGACGTGTACGTAGCCAGTGGACGACTTTGGCGACCCGGCGAGGTTTCCAAAGATTCGTCCAGGGATTCTATTTTAGTTTCCGCGCCAACCGGCGTCGCGACGTGCGTCTTCACTTAGAAATTCCATTTTTTTTCTCTTCCATTTCCCCTTTATTTCTCTTGACTTACTTCCTTCATTCTCTCCATTCGAGCCATTCTGCTGGAGGTGTAACTTTTTTTATTTTTAAGGGTTCTTTTGATTGGAGCTTGTTTGGATCCTCACCCTTGATTTTCTTCGAATTCCCTTCCTCCCACGTATCCACGATTGCGTCTAACAGAGAGAGATGATCCAACCGAGTAAGGACATCCCACTCTAACCACTTGTCGCGAAAGGTTGAAAAAAAAACGCAACACAAATCGTTACGCGACTTGAAAAAATAAAGTTACAAATTCTCTGAGCGAGTAAAAGAACGTGGCTGAGATGTAAGGGAGGTAAGATGATATTCGGGTGTGAGATGAGGGTTGGAACGTGTGTACGAGGGTGCGACTATTTTGCAAAAGGAGAAAGGAATATGTCCTTCTATAAGTTATAACGTGATTTCTCGACTCACGGGCACAAAGCGAGTCCAGCTACCGATTCACATAACGTTCTCGCTTCCTGCTGGTTTCCTTCGAGTCGCCACCCTGCCCAGTAGCCATCAGGCTCTCGGGTCGATTCGTACAGTTACGCCAATGTTCTCGAAAGATTTCTTCTTTTTAGCTGAGGTCGAGGTGCTCGAATCTGCCGTGTAGACACAGTCTTGACATACCTGGTTTCCCGGCAGAGGAGACGACCCGACGGAGACGTCACAGGCGGTGGTACAGTTTTGTTACGGTTAAGGGCAGGGGAGTAACCCCCTGACCCGGGTTAAGAAAGCGGTGCCCAGCTGTCGCTCGATACCCTTGGGAAGCGGCCGTGGAGGATCTTTAGGAATCACGTACCGATTTGTTAAGGAACGCTCTCAATTCGGTTTAAAGGGATCACTCGAGAGAAAGGGTAATAATTATCGGCCACGAGGATCTCGACCAATCAGAATTATTAGTTACCGAATTTGACTATCGTCAAAGTCAGTCTGTCTTGGGACACCGATCGGGGTGCCTCGAGCTGCCTCGCGCTCTCGGGTTGTTTGTTGATAGTTTTTCTAGTCGCGTTGCCTATACGGTATAGGAAGTTCCCGCTCGCGTGATTCTCGCAATATTCCGAAAATCCTATAGATTTTCTGCGTGTCTTTCGGAAGTGCGGTGTTGTGCTATAGTGCAGTGCCCACCCGAGTGCCCCTGGATGCAGTTCTCGGCCTTGACGGATCAGCTGAACCAGCTCCGGTGAGGATTCCCAATTTATTAATTGGTGGAGGGATCTCGATTTTGAAGCTCCGATTCGTTCTGCTACGTTCTCGACCAATGGCTCTCTGTTTCCCGCACTATTTGCCTGACGCTTACTGCGACCCTCTTTACCTCAACCTAGCAGCCTAAACTGCCGCGCGTTTCCGTAACCGTTCGCTCCCGTTCGCGCGTTCGCTGATTTTACGCAACTCCAAAGATCTTCAGGATCCGTTAACCTGCCGGCTCTTCTGATAGGTTCCGTCAGAGCTCTCGTTTTGGAAAAGTTGAGAGTGTCCCACCTCAACTCGCAGGTCACACCGGCTCCTCAGTTGCCGGTAAAAAAACAAATCGGCCGGCGCCTGCCTGGCATACCGATGCATGGACCGAAGGGTGGACGGCCGAAGGTGACGTAGGTTAGTTCTCGGATCTTCGTTATCGCTGTCGAGCTAAGAAAATACGTTATACAAAGTATACATGTAAAGGTGGGTACGTGGTGTTTTCCGAATTCCGATATTTAAATTCCAGGAAAAGGCCAGGTAACGGGAGTCTAGATAAAAGTTATACCCCCTCCCCTACCACGTAACCCTGTCCTATTTGTTAAATTACACGACGCACTTGACGACGCCGACGTCCCGACGTCTATTGATTATCCCCGAGGGTTAATTAAAAGCACCCGAGGCTCCTTATTTGCTCCCTTTGAGAGATCTCGATCGAACATCATCACCTCTCATTCTCATCCTCCTCTTTCTCCTCCACCTCATCCACCTCTTCCTGCAGCTGCTTTCAATTCACCCCCCGCGCTCACCGGATTTCCGCACTCTATACGTCATACTGACCGGGATATCAACTCGGAAGCTGGAACACTCTGCGACACATTCGACGCGCATCCTACTTTACCCTCTACCCCCATTTACATATATGGTACATCCATGCTTGATATTACATATGTGTTCACGTGTAACTGTACTCTGCAAAAAAAAGTATTGGCAATCGGTTACCAAACCTCGAACTTTAAACACACTATTGAAAGCTCTTGGGGCTATAAAAGCTGTTTTTGTGCACTCATTTTAAATATGTCTAACTTATCGAATCGCACCTCTGCCTCCATTATTTGAAGCGCTGTAGTCGCAGTTATACGGGAAGGGGGGGGGAGTAAGAAAAGAAGACGAGGCAGGGTTGTAAAAAAGGAAGGGATGTTTCTTGAACAAAGCATCGTTTCTATTATGTAACAAGACTTTTATTAATATCGATCTATCGGTCCTTTGATGAACGGCCGAAGGTTTTTTATAGTTTTACTCGATTCTAATGGTATCGCCAAACGAGAGTGACGTAAGACAGTTGGGTACCATTTATTACAATGAAAACAATGAAAATCCAATTCCGAACAAGGCCCGAGCGATTCCTTCGACTTGCCATTTACAGTCCGTGAAAAAAATAATTCCAGTCAGAATCTCTTTGAATATATCAATGAAGTTGAGAAAAGTGACCGTGCACGTGATCCGGGATTCCGGAGGGGTGCGTAAAGATAAAAGGTATTGCCGAGATGCAAAAGAATGTCTGCTCTTGCGAAAATCCACTAAAAATCCCAACGCGCGCCTTTAGAATATAATTCTTTACCCGCTGAAGGATCCTCTTGGCTGCTATGTAGATAATCGATATAGGAGCTACTTCGGAACAGGTTGGGAACAGGCGAATCGGACTGCCAAGACTCTTTCGATGGAAATAAGGCGGGGATGACTATCGTGTAGCCATAGAATCGTAGAATAACACAATGTATACATCGAGGTAGGATTGTAGGCGAACCGCCGGCCCGAGATAACCACTTAAAATCGGGCAAAAGGCAATAGTCGAGCCTGCCTTAATATTTCTTCTTTCTTTACTAGTAGTTATCTGGATGTGTATACTGTATATATATATATATATATATATATATATGTATACAGATACGTACATTTACCTATTGCTCGTATTCCGACAACCGGCCGGATCTAATATCCTAGGTCTCCCGGGTGTCACCACCCAGTTATTTCTACCGCTGTTTTATGCCCTGACACCTACTCTTTCACGCCGAAAATTGGTTTTAGATTATAACAATGTCGAATGCGTCTGGGATGTCCCACGAGGTAGGTTTTCACGAAACGCAACCCACCTGTCACTTGGGAATGGGAAAGTACTTTCTTGGGAGATCAACTACGTCATTCTAACCTCGAGGGTTGTATTATTGAGAATTATTTACATATGGCCTAGCAACGTATAAAGTGCGTCGAAGACGTTTGGTGGCGGTGGAGGGGGGAGGGACGGTTCCCTTTGGAAAATAAAGGAACAGGAAAGAAAGGTGAAATCGATAACACCACTCCAAGTACAAGGTTCAGGATCGTTTGACCCCGAAAGATAAAAAGGACCAAAGGTGGGAGGACGCTGAGGAGGTTGGTTGGGCCTTTTAAAAAATTGATTAGCGGTTTTGCCCGGTAGCAGGTTGGACCCTGCCAGCATCTCGATACGTTCTACACGGTCCACGTTCGCCGTTTTTTTCCCAGGCGACGTTCGCTGCCGGAACGACTGATCTCTATTCCCAGTGGCTGGGAAAACTCGTAAAACGGCACTTGGAAATTCGCTGTGCCAAGTTAAACTTGATCGGGAGTTTGGCTTGGATGGGGGAAGGAAAGAGACAGGGGATGACAGGGCGAGGCCGACGAGGGTGACCGTCGAACTAAGGGGGATGCTGCTACTATCCTCTCTCTCTCTCTCCCCCCCCCCCCCCC